>NC_134785.1:781127-786127 GCF_046742065.1 Oratosquilla oratoria | reverse complement strand
GGACTTTAAGGAGCAGGCGGAGGACTTGATGGGTGATGCCATCATCGCCGGGAGCTGTTGTTTTTGCTTGTGCGGCGAGTCTATCGATGTGATTTTTAATTGTGTCAAAGTGCGTTGTAATTGTTGTGCAACGTGCCGTTAGGTTGGGAACGGCCTCGTGGAGGGCAATTACTTGCGGCGAGTCAAGTAGGTTTGAGGATGTCAGCTGTTGGACGGCTCTTGGGTGCGACCGAGGGGATGATGGTGGCGGGTGTGGAGTCTAGGAGGTGGCCAACTGAGCGCGCTTCGTACATCCGTACCATACATTCACCCCGGGTTCGTGACAGCACTTGTCAACGGTAGTAGAGCAATACCGAGATATATGTCCGACAATCCAGCATTTAAAGCACCAAGGCTGTTCGTCTTTCATACTTCGAAACTTGCACGGTGGTAGGCAAAGAAGGAAGCTAAAGTGATGTTCTGTAGGCTGGTCGGGGTGGCTCCAGACTATAACAAGGCTGTTGATGGTTGTCCCGTGTTGGTAGAAACGGCACACGCTGTATACGGCCGGAATGTTTTTTGCTTAAGACGGGTCAACGCTGACAGGGTAGTGGGTGACTAGATACGTGGAGAATTTATGTGGTCTATCGATCGAGTCCTGAATATCGAGCTTCAAGAATAAGAAACTACCCTACGTGGCACTCTCAATGATCTCAGTACGTCTACGTGAAAAGTGAGTATACACATACTGAGAGGTGACAACAGACATTTTCACCTCGGCTAACTCCGGATCAAACATGAATGACTTGGTAATTTTGGCAAGCCAGCAAAGTTTCGTATCCACGGTCAGGTTCTCACGGAAGATGAGTTTAACATAAACAATTCTGAGGGCAAAAGCGATGGGGGGGGGGGGGTATTGGCAACCAAGGGAGGTGAACTGTGAGAGGGGAGAGTGAAGGTGAAGGTGAGAGAGAGAGCTATCGGAAGCTGTGGGTTGGGAGATCTCATCGTGCCTGAACGACTTAAAAGCTGGAGAATAGGATTTGCTCGTATTCGAAGTCTGGCCCGCAGATTGGTGACACTGGCGGTGGTGGTGGTGTGGGTGTGGTGGGGGTGAGGGTGGCAGCGGTGGAAGTGGCTGCAATGGGGGCTGCGTTAAAGGCTGCGGTGGCAGTGGTGGTGGCGATAATGGGCTGGGTAGCAGGGAGCAGTGGCTGCCATGGTGTGGTACCAACATATTGCTCGTGCATTAGCAATAAAGGCCAATGTTGCTCAGTAATGTCGTCCTCGCTGAGATTGAAATCGGCATCAATATCGTTGAGGGTGGCCGGTCCAGAATAAGCCATGTTGTCTCAGTAATATGGCAGAATGTAGGCAATTGGTGCTAGTGGGGGTGCAGTGACGTGGGCACATACGCACACGGACGGAGCACTGGACTTTTTTTTTTTTTTTTTTGCCAAGGATAGGATTTTCTTATGGCAAATATTGACTAAGTCCTTTCTCCCTCAAAACTACTCATACCACAAGACTGGCTCCTGGTGCTTACTGTTGTGCTCAGCTAAGGCTGGAAGACAGTAGCCCGCTGGATCTTCTATAATTTTCTCGAAATAGTAGAACGTCAACTGCGGGTGTGTTTACATTCAGAGTTAGCAATGGCCGATCCTCTCAGTCCATTTATCTATCTGTGCTAACCCCTAACCTATCCCCCCGGCCTAGTTCCCTTGCGTAGCACCCCATCCTAGCCCCCTAGACTAATCTCTCCTGCCTAGCCCCTTAACCAATATTATAGCCCCCGTAGACTAGATCCTCAGCTTAGCCAACCCCATGCCTAGCCCCTAGACTAGCCTTTCAGCCTAGCCCCCCAGGTCTAGCCCCGAAACCTAGCCCCCTCAGCCTAATCTTCCAGCTTAGCCCTCCAGCCTAGCCCACCAGCAAATCCCCTAGTGTAACCCTCAGACTAGTCCCCCATACTAGCCTTCTCAGCCTAACCCTCCCAGTCTTGCCCGCCAGCCTAGCCCCCTCAGCCTAGACCCCACAGCCTAACCCCCAACCTAGCCCGCCAGCCTAGCCCCCCAGCTTAGCCAGTCAGCCTAGCCCGCCAGCCCAGCCCCCCAGCCTAGCCACTCAAGCCTAACCCTTCACTCTAGCCCCGTAGCCTAACCACCCACCTTGCCCCCCCACCGAACCTAGCCCCCGAACCTAGCCCCCGAACCTAGCCCCCGAACCTAGCCCCTAAGCCTAGCCCCCGCCTAGTCCCCACCCTAACCCCCTCAGGCTAGCCTCCCATCCTAGCCCCTAACCCAAGCTTGGCCCCACCACAATCCTAGTCCCTCCAAACTAGCCCCACTAAGTCTATCTTGCCTTGCCCCGCGAGCCTATTCTCCAAGCCTATTCTCCAAGCCTAGCCTCCCAACCCTAGCCCCCAAGCCTAGCTTCCCACCAAGCCTAGCCCCCCAAGCCTAGCCCCCAAGCCTAAGCCCCCCAAACCTAAGCCCCCTAAGCCTAGCCCCCCAAAGCCTAACCTCCCCAAGCCATGCCCTTCCCCAAGCCTAGTTCACCTCAAACCTAATACACCCAAGCCTAGCCCCAAGACTAGCCCCTAAGCCTATTCCCCTAAGCTTAGACCCCCAAGCGTAGCCCCTAAGCTTAGTTCCCCAAACCTAGCCCCCAAACTTAGCCCCCAAGCCTATCCCTCAAAAAAGCAAAGCTCCCAAAACTAGCCCCCCATAATAGGCCTCCCAGCCTAGCCCTCCAGTCTAGCCCTCTCAAGCCTACCCTCCTAAGCCTAGACTCTAAACCTAGCCTCTCTTAGCCTAGACTCCCTTAGCTAATCCCCTCATCCTAAGCCCCCCCAGCATAGCCTCCCAAGCATGGCCCCCTAAAGCCTAGCCCCCAACCCTAGCCCCCAACCTAACCCCTAAACCTACCCACCTAAATCTAGCCCCAAAGAATAATCTCCCCAAGCTTAGCCTCCCAAACCTAACCCCCAAACTTAGCCCCTAGGCCTATCCTTTAAGAAAGCAAAGCCCCAACTCTAGCCCCCGTAATAGGCCACCCAAGCCTAGTCCCCTAAAGCCTAGCCCATCCAAGCCCAGCTTAGCCCCCTAGCTAATTCCCCCAGCCTAGCTCCCTTGCTTAGCCCCTTAGCACAGCCCCCAGCCTAGCCCCCAACCCTAGCCCTCAAGAAGCCAAGCCTCCCAAGCCTAGCCCCCTCCAAGCCTTGCCCCCTAGCTCATTCCACCAGCCTAGCTCCCTTGCGTTCCCCCCTAGCGTAGTCTTCAGCCTAGCCCCCTAAGCCTAGCCCCCAAGCCAAGCTCCTCCTCACACCTAGCTCCACCCAAACCTAGCCCCCAAACTTAACCCCCCAAGCCTAGCCGCAAACAAGCCAAGCCCCTAAACTTAGCCCCGTCCAAGCTTAGCCCCTAGCTTATTCCCCCAGCCTAGCTCCCTTCCGTAGCCCCCATCATAGCCCCCCAGCCTAGCACCCAAGCCTACCCAAGCCTAGCCCCCAAGCCTAGCCACCTAAACCTAGCCCCCTAAACCTAGCCTCATGGGGAGGGGGGTATCAGGATTCTAGAAGTGATTAGGTGGGGCATGGCTAAAAAAAAAAAGGGTTGGGAAACACTGCTCTAGATCTAGA
Source organism: Oratosquilla oratoria (assembly GCF_046742065.1). Lineage (NCBI taxonomy): Eukaryota > Metazoa > Arthropoda > Malacostraca > Stomatopoda > Squillidae > Oratosquilla > Oratosquilla oratoria. The sequence goes on along the minus strand of NC_134785.1, from coordinate 782,508 downwards.
GCAATGGTTCTTAACCATTTTTTTTTTCACATCCCCTTCAAATCACGGACCGGTTCTCGCATCCTCTTCAAGAATTGATCAAAATACAGCAACATTGATATTGTGTTCATTTTTATTCACTAACAGTCAAACTAGTCAGACAGTAAAACAGCGTGTCCTGCAAGTCACGAATATTATATACAAAGCTATTTCTTGATGTACCAAGAATGCCCCTCTCTGAGCGCGATAGATTCATGAAAATAAGACAAAATATTCCTCTGTCTATCTCTCTGTTAACTTGTCCGTGTATTCACATATATACATTTGCTAATCTCGGTCTGCCTGTCTGTCGATCTGTCTGTGTTTCGGTCCGTCTGTTTGTATGATCGCTATTCATTTGTCTACTCGGCTTTTATTTACAAAGTGGGCTGATAGGTCCACATCGCGGGAAAGAGCTAAACAGTGATCTTATCAAAATAAATGGACAAATAATACCAATGATACTTTAAGGAATAACCCAGATACAATAGATACATTGGTGATTTATGTAGAAAAAATATATATTTTTAGAAGTGCACATCTACGTGATATAGCATTAGAAAATCAATCATTAAATTTATAAATTCAATAAAAAATGATAAAAGCAAATCTATTACCGAACGAAGCTGCGAGCATAGCATCGAGACACCATGTTGTCGTCTGTCCAGTTCAATCAATGTCAGTTAGACGATGGCTTTCACGTTGCGCACCAGGTGTTCTTCAACTCCAGGTGACGTTAATAAGCGCTGTTACAAAGACAATAGGGCCTCCTTCAAGATATGCAACAACTCTAATCCCCACAGTCTGATCGAGTACTTAATCAAGCCGTCAGCATCCGTGACGACGGCGACGACCCAGATGATCTTTAAATTATAGGTACTGAATTACTAAATACAGCTTAGGATACGCAGGTTAGGTTAAGTAAGTTAGGTTAGGTAGGTTAGGTTAGGTAGGTTAGGTTAGGTAAGGTTAGGTAGGTTAGGTTATAATAGACAAATTTATCATCCTTTCATTTCTTCGACCTTGGCATCCGTGACGACGACGACGATGACGACCCGGGTGATCTTTCGAATTACAGGTACCGCATTATTAAATACAGCTTAGGTTACGTAGGTTAGGTTAGGTAGGTTAGGTTAGAATAGACGAATTTATTATCTTTTAATTTCTTCGACCTCAGCATTTATCAAAACAAACATGGCGTATTATGCACCCGCCACAATTTCGTTCGTTTGCAAGTCGGTTTAAAAAAGATAATTGTAATCAATTTCCGCCAAGAAAAACGCATTTTACGTTGATATATTATATTTCACAAAATCATTTATTAATTTTCTATTGCTATATCGCGTAAGTGTGTACTTCTAAA
>NC_134785.1:766127-778627 GCF_046742065.1 Oratosquilla oratoria | reverse complement strand
TCTATGTTAATATTTATGTTTATGTTAATGTTAATGTTCATATTAATCTTAATGTTTGTTTTATATGTAGTTTATGCTTAAGCATATGTATATATATGTGTATGCATGAGTACGTGTTTATGTACATTTAATGAACAGCATTACAAAAAGAAAACTTATATTAAAAAAAAAAACAGCATTAAGGTCACGCGGCTATAATCACGCATTGTCCGAGTGCGCGGATCGACCTGACGACCGTAACAGTTCCAGAGTCCAGATAGAGTCATCAAGTTCCAAAGAAGTCGGCAACCTCAGTTTTTATTTTTTTTTCCAATCGGTCGCGCATCAAGGCTCTGGTCTTTGGGTTCGTCTACGGAGTTGATTAGGATTTTTCGCTCTACGCTGGTCGTGATATGGCTAGTCTACTCGATCGGGTGCGATTACTAAAAAAAAAAAAAAAATAAAAAAAAAATAAAAAAAAAAAAAAAAAAAAAAAAAAATAAAAAAAAAATAATAATAATAATGATAATAATAATAATAATAATATTGATGAATATAATATCAAATATATATATACACATATGTATACACATATATATATATATATGTGTGTGTGTGTGTGTGTGTGTGTGTGTGTGTGTGTGTGTGTGTGTGTGTGTGTGTGTGTGTGTGTGTGTGTGAATATATGATTCATTAGATACATATTACAATTTACACGTCTCTCTCCTCCTATCCTCCTCCTTTTCTTTCTATTCTTTCTCTTCCTCTTCCCTTTTTCCTCTTCTTCCTCTTCTTCATCTTCATCTATCTGCTCTTTTTCTTCCAGTTACACAATATTTTCCTTGTTTTTTTCATTCTTCTCTTCCATTTTTTCTTTCTTTTTGTATTTTTTCAACTTCTCCTTCACCATCTTATTATCTTTATTTCTATTTACTTTTTTATTTTTTGTCGGCGCCAATATAAACTTTCTTACTCCAATTTCTCTTCCTCCTCTTCTTGTTCCTCTTCCTCCCCTTCCTCCTCCTCCTCCTCCTCCATCTTCTTTCCAACCGAAGCACTTCATTAAGCCTTCATTACAAGCAACAAGCCTGTGTTTAAGGTCGTAAACACCATTGTATAAGATAGGAAACTCGCCCTTAAGAATTTACGTCCAATGGGTGGAGATAATGACTGTCGGAGGAGCAACCTCGGCCCATTTTCTTCGCTTACGTTGAAGAAAACGGGGCTACAATGGACTGTAATCCACTTTTCACAGTCCTGAAATGCCTGAAACCAATCTATTGTGGATCGTTGATTGATGTGGGTATGTGGAAGGGATGGTGGAACAGCTCAGAGCCTCACGTGTGCGTCACGTGTGTGTGTGTGTGTGTGTGTGTGTGTGTGTGTGTGTGTGTGTGTGTGTGTGTGTGTGTGTGTGTGTGTGTGTGTGTGTGTGTGTGTGTGTTTGTGTGTGTGCGCGCGCGTGAGTGAATAATTGCGATCGGGTGAAACACATTCAGGTAAAAAAGAATCGTAATTGCAAATAAACGATAATGTTCCACAACACATCTTCTAACACTTTTGATTCGACTAAACGTTGCGAACTCCACCCTCTCAGGAGGCTAGAACGGTACCCCTTACAGAGGACTTTTTAGAATCAAACTTGATGAAAGATTTCCTTGGTCCAACTCGCTTGCGGCAAGGTTCGACCTGCCGTCACCTCGACCTTCGCCGCAAGTAGCGACGCTCTAAACAGCTCGGCCAGTGGGTCTGATCCATCGCAATCCTCCACTTCTTATTCCAAAGGCAAAGAAGAAAATCTTGTCTTCCAGAACGGCTTCCGATAGATTCTGCATTTCATTCTTCTGGTTTCTGACTCTTCTGGGTGATTCTGCTTCTGGTGACTCCAGTTTCTAAAATAAGAAAGGGGGAGACTGCAAGAGACCATAAGATCTACACTAGGCAGTTCCATGTCCCTTACCACCTGTCTTCTCTTAAAACAACCAATAGTTTCAGCGTTCAGTACATGGTTACTAAGTCTATTCCATTCGTTAACCACTCTATCGCTAAACCAGTTCTTGCCTATTTCTTTCTTAAACTTTAATTCTTTCTATAAATATTACTTTTTATAATACCTAAGGACATAAGAGCATAATAATGAAGGGTATTGCAAGAGACCATAAGGTCTACACTAGGGAGTTTCATATCCCTTACCATCTGTCATTCCTATCCATAAAGTTATCTCTTCTCTTAAATCAACCAATTGTTTCAGCGCTAACTACTTGGTCACTAGGTCGATTCCATCTGTTAACCAATCTGTTGGTAAACTAGTTCTTCCCTATTTCCTTCTTAAACCCAAATCTGCCCAATTTAAACCCACTACTACGAGCTCCACCCTGCTGTCTTGATATGATGACCTTGTCTGCATCACCCTTGGGTTTGAGTGATGGAACGTGACTGATGTCGTTCACGACATGACGCTTCTCTGCCTGTGCAACCCTGCTTGACCCGAGCTAACCTAACCCAGTGCTATTATCAAATTACGCACCATGGGTACTTACCCACGCGGTATATACAGCGGCTTCCGCCGCATGTAATATCATTTCACTCGTACCTTACAATAAAGGAAGACGCACTTACCAAAACCTCTTTCTATTTACCAATAGTAGCCTCGTGGTCGCCGATTAAGTGAAGTGGCCTTGCTGTGGACGTACTGTGCCTTACTACATTGCTGCATCCTGGGTATTAGGTGGGAGACAGAGATAACTCTTGATTCGCGAAGAGCTGAGATGAGAGGGAGGAAAGGGTGGTGGATGGGAGTGGATGCGTGCCTTTTGACTTGGCTACCTCCCTTATAAAGGGGAAAAAAAATCCCTTGATATATATAGATAGATATTTTCATAACTCATTTCATTTAATCACATTAAATGAGAGATTAATGGAATCTCCATGTACACTGTTGACAAGGTTCTCGATTTAAAACGTATATCCCTACTCATGTTAGTGGCAATTTCATTATTATCTTTATTACCAAAATATTTGGAATTTATTCGAAGCTCCACCCAGTGGAGCTTCGAAACCCACTGTAGGCTTGCTGCGTTGGTTTCCGACAGATTTGATCAGACGGGGAGGCGACCCAATGTCGGGGGGAAAAAAATAGCTTTCCGCAACTGACAAGGTTTTGCCCTAGCAGGAGTTTCTCACTTCCTACTGCGTGGGAGCAGGATAGTGGTGAGGTATTCAACTCTTTCCTATATTTACTTTGTTGTAAAGCATACATTAACGAAATCAGGTTTGTCAAAGTTCTTAATGTATAGTTCCAATAGAGGTTGATCATATATTCCTCAGATCCTCCTAAGTAGTCATAACTATTACTACTACTACTACTACTACTACTACTACTACTACTACTACTACTACTACTACTACTACTACTATTACAAAAAGTGCTACAACTACGTAGAGAGGTACTCAACTCACCATCTCATTCCTATGAAGTGGGAAGTGAGAAACCCCTGGCAGGGCAAGCCCTCTCAGTTGCGGTAAGCCGCTGGATTTTTTATTTATTCATTTATTTATTTATTTATTTATTTATTTATTTATTTATTTATTTATTTATTTATTTATTTATTTATTTATTTATTTATTTATTTATTTATTTATTTATCTATTAGTTTGTTTGTTTGTTTGTATTTATTTATTTATTTGTTTACTTATTTATTTATTATTTTATTTATTTATTTATTTATTTATTTATTTATTTATTCATTTATTTATTTATCTATCTATTTAGTTATTTTTATCTATTTATTTATTTGTTTGTATTTATTTATTTATTAATTTATTTATTGATCTATTTATTTATTTATGTATTTATCTATTCATTTATTTATTTATTTGTTTGTTTGCTTGTTTGTTTGTTTGATTATTTATTAAATTATTTATTTATTAATTAATTAATTTATTAATTAATTTATTTAATTAATTTATTTATTCATTTATTTATTTATTATTATTATTATTATTATTATTATTATTATTATTATTATTATTATTATTATTATTATCACTATTATTATTATTATTATTATTATTATTATTATATATATATATATATATATATATATTTTTTTTTTTTTTTAATTCATTATTATTAATCTTTTTTATACCGATGTTTGGGCCACCTCCCCGCTTGGGCAGGGCTTTCGAGAACCAACACAAGAAGCATGCAGCAGGACCCAAACTCACGACCACCTGATCATGAGTTCGATATGATATCCACTGAGCTACCGCGTATTAGTAAATAGTAGATAAGGAAATGGTGACGTTCTTTAATTATATATTATATTTGCCCATCATTGGGCAAAAACGCACCGTTTACAAGAACGGCTATACCAATGATGTTGTAATTGGAGGGAATAACAATGGAGGGTAACCAAGTCAGCTACCATTGTATTTCATTAGTTTCTCAAGCAGCACGAGTAGTCCATCCCTCAAGACCACAACAATGCTCTCATAACAACACTGACAACGAAAACCTTTAAAAAAAATTACTTCCTCCTATTCTTTTTAGGACTCGCAGTAATGGGTTTAAATTGGACATATTTTAGATGTAAGAAGGAAAGAGGCAAGAACTGATTTACCAACAGAGTGGTTAACAAATGGAATAGACTTAGTAACCATTCAGTAAGCGCTGAAACTACTGGTTGTTTTAAGAGAAGATGAGATAACTTTATGGGGGGGTGACAGGTAGTAATGGACATGGAACTACTTAGTGTAGGCTTTTTGGTCTCTTGCAGTTCTTATGTTCTATGTTCTTCCTTATCCTCTCTTTTCCTTTCTCTTCTTCCTTCTCCTCCTCATACTTATTCTTCATTTTCCCTCTTCCTCCTCCCCCTCCTCTTCGTATTTCTCCCCCTCTTCTTCCTCCTTGCAAAGGATTACAAGGAAGGAGCATGTCGACAGGAGACCTTTTGGTCCATAACCAGGTCGGATGAAAAAAACTATAATAAAGATAAACAAATAAGAAAATAATAATAATAATGAATAGATAAATAAATAAATAAATATATAAGAATAAGTAAATAAATAAAATTATAATATAAATAGTAAATACTGTAAAATAAATGAATAAATACGTAGGTAAATTTAGATTATAAAGAAACAGGTAAATAGTAAATAATAATAAATTGCGAGAGAAATAATAATACATGAGAATCAAGGAAATAATAATAAACAGACATATAATACCAAATAAATAAGTAAATAATATGAAATAAATGGCAGGCATCACAACATCTTGCTTAGGTGTTTAAAAAAATCTTAAAGCTTCGAACTGAGCTACATTGCACTGCATCTGCAGGAAGTTTATTCCATTCATTAGCTACACGGTTGGTGAAGTTGTTTCTACCCACTTACAAATTAAATCTATTTCTTGACGGTTTGAGACCATTATTTCTTATCGAATTCTCATTCAGTGTGACAATTTTGTCACTTTTGATGTTGTCAATTCCCTTTAGAATCTTAAAGATCTTAAAGACCTGTATCAAGCCACCTCTGAGTTTACGCTTTTTTTTTATGGAAAACAGATTCATATGTTTTAGTCGATTTTCGTATGATTTATTTTTGATACTTGGAATCAGTTTTGTGGCTCGTCATTGTGCTTTTTTCAGTCTGTCAATGTCTTTAATGAGGTTCGGTGACCATACGGGAACAGCATATTTCAAATGTGGACGAACTAACGAGTTTATATAGCTTGTTAATGAGAGATGAACTTTTGAAGTCAAAAGATCGCGCAATCAGTCCTAGAATCTTATTTGCTTTCTTAGAGGTTGAAATACACTGCTTAGATGATTTGAGATCGTTACTGATAATTACGCCGAGATCCCTTTCACTATCCACTTTTGTTAACAAATTTCCAAATAACTTGTAATCGTACTTACTGTTATTTTTACCTATGTGCATAACCTTATATTTACTTGTGTTAAATTTCATTAGCCATTTTTCAGACCATTGCTATATTTTATCTAAATCTTCTTGAATATCTAGTTGATTTAAGTGATCATTTGCCATTCCGCACAGTTTTGTATCATCAGCAAATTTGGAGACAATAGATTTTAGTCCGTGGTCTATATCATTTATGCATACTACGAATAGAAGTGGCCCAAGAACGGAACCCTGAGGAACTCCACTCGTAAAAATTTTCCATCTAGAAGTTTTGCCATTTAGAGCAATTCTCTGTTTTGATCGTTCAACCAATTACTAGTCCAACTGAATAGGTTACCACTTACTCGGTGTGAAGCTAATTTAGTAAGTAGTCTTTTTTGGGGGACAGTATCAAAAGCTTTTGCAAAGTCTAGATATACGTATCAAATCTATATTGTTTCTTTTGTCATAATTCGAGCTGACTGTGTTGTAGAATTCGAGTAAGTTAGTCATGCAAGAACGTTTCCGTCTGAATCCATGCTGGCTATCATTTATCAAACGGTTACTTACTAAATGATGTTCGATAGGATCTCTGATTGTAGTTTCCATAATTTTTCCTATGATTGAGGTCAAGTTTACAGGCCTGTAGTTATTCGGTTTCTTTATGTCACTTTTTTTTTAATATGGGAATAACGTTAGCTAATTTCCATTCTCTTGGGATACCTCTGGATATGATGGATTTCTTGAAAATAATTTCTAATGGAACAACAATCTCATTTTTCATTTCCTTAAAGATTCTTGGATGCCAACCGTCAGGCCCTGGTGTTTTATTAACTTGTATTTTCCTAAACACCTTTTAATTTTTTCTTTTGTTATATTTACCGTAGTAAGTTCAGCCTAGACTTTTCACAGGTTTCAGTTTGGAGTTCACTTTGAGGTGTTTTGTTTACGAATACTGAGCTAAAACAATTGTTTAAAATATCACACACTCCTTCATTTGAATATTCAAGTTGACCGTCAGCAGATAATAGTGAGTCAATGTGATTTCTAATAACTTTTTTTTATCTCTAATGTAACTATAGAATTCTTTGGGATTCTCTTTGGATTAATCAGCGATATTCATTTAGTATTGTTGTTTTTGTTTTATTATTTTCTTTTTTTAAATCTCTCTGTGTTATTACATAACTGATAGTCATTAGGTGCACCCGAGAACCTGTATTTCTTATAAGCCTGTCTCTTTTTAGCATTTTTTTTTTTCTTCAGTTTCTTTGTCCAGTCATTTTGGGCGAGCCTGGTTTGGGGGGCGTCTGTCTTTAAACGGGATGTAAGTGTGAATCATCTTAGTAAGCGTATATTGAAAAGTTTTCCACATCATATATATACTGTAGATCTTTCACTTAATTTTGGCTACCAATCTATAAGCTGAGGCTCCTGTCGTAGTCCTATGAACTGAATTTTACTGAAATCAGGTATTTTAGATTCATAAGTATGTATTATATTTTTTTTAGCAGTTTGAATCTAGGTTGTGATCACTACTTGCAATAGTTTTACCAACTTCTACATCAGTTATCATACTTTCCCGGCTAATGATCAATAGATCGAGCAAATTCCCATGTCTTGTGGGCTCTTTTCCACTCTGAACTAAGTAATTGTCACCAAGAAAATCTATCAAGCGACAACTTATATGGCCATGTTTAAGGGTCATCAAATCAATGTCAGTAAAATTGAAATCATCCAATTATCAATAAGTCCCGGTTGCAGAAACTAGACAGTTCTTGAAACAATAGTTTATCGTCTGCTAATGATAATGCTTTTGGCCTATATATTACACCTACATTAATTTTTTGTCCATTTGTTTGGGTTAATTCTCCCCGCAAACTATCATATGCATCCTTTTTCACTTTTTCTAAAGCACAGGGATAGGCATTGCTTTTAACGTACAGCAGAACACCCCACCTTTCTTGTGGTTTCTATCCTGATGAAAGTGTTTAAATCCCGCAATATTAAATTCAGCTTCAAACTCCCGTCCATTTAACCATGTCTTGGTTATTCCTATCATATCGAGGTCTTCGCTTTTGACATACGCCTGGATTTCTTGGAATTTGTTCCTAATACTACAAGCATTAAAGTATATGGTTTTAAGAAACTCTTGATTATTTCTTTCTTTACTCGTTTTGTGTTTCAACATCATGCCTTACATTATAGTTTTGTTCTTTATTGACACCTTGCTCTATATTGACATTTGGTCCTTCATTGACATTTAGTGCCTCAAGGGCATTTGTCTTCTCCCGGGCATCTGGTCCCTCACGGTCATCCGATTTCTCATGTACACCTTGCCTCCCTCCGTGGCCGCCTCCCACATCGGCCACCCGTCGTTCATTGACATTCTGTCCGGCATCACTTCCTAAAATTATATTCTGATCTCCACTGACATTATAGCCTAACGTGATAATTTGTCCTCCACTATAGTTATATCCCATGGTGATATTTTGTCCTTCATTGATATTACATCCAATGTAATATTTCATCTTCTACCAACATTACACCCTAAAATGATATTTTGTCCTACACTGATATATTGCTCTACGTTATTGCTACGCCTTACTCTGTTATCCCCAATACACTCTATTTCCCCTTCTCTTTGAGTTTCTACTCCCAAAAAAGGAACTGGTTCATTATAAACTCCCACAATGAGCTTTGTGAGAACATCTTTGCCTCTGCGAGTAAAGTGGATCCCATCAGAAGCATAAAAGTCATGACGCCTGGAAGAGAGATACCAAGGATCAAAGATTACAAAGGATTACAAAGGCGGAGCATGCCGACAGGAGACCTTTTGGTCCATATCTAGGTCGGATGCGAAAAAAATCATAATAATAAATTAATAAATAAAAACTATAATAATGTAAATAACAAATAAAATACATAAATAAATGTATAGGTATAGTTAGATAATAAACAAACAGGTAAATAGTAAATAATAAGAAATTGACATATAACTAATAATAAATGAGAATCAAACAGACAAATGATAACAAAACAAAAACAAATAATATAAAATAAATTATAGTCATTACAGCATCTTAGGTGTATAACTAAATGATTCTTAAAGCTTCGAACTGAACTACATTGCACTGCCTCTGCAGGAAGTTGTTTCTACCCACTTCCAAAATGAATCTATTTCTTGACAGTTTGAGACCATTGTTTCTTGTCTGATTTTCATTCAGTGTAAAAATTTTGTCACTTTCGATGTTGTCAATTCCCTTTAGAATCTTAAAGACCTGTATCAAGTTACCTCTGAGTGTACGCTTTTTTAGGGAAAACAGATTCATATGTTTTAGTCGATTTTCGTATGATTTATTTCTGATATTTGGAATCAGTTTCGTAGCTCGCCGTTGTACTTTTTCCAGTCTGTCAATGTCTTTAATGAGATTCGGTGACCGTACGGAAACAGCATATTCCAAATGTGGACGAACTAACGATTTTATATAGCTTGTTAATGAGAGATGGACTTTTGAAATCAAAAGATCGCGCAATCAGTCCTAGAATCTTATTTGCTTTCTCAGAGGCTGAAATACACTGCTTGGGTGATTTGAGATCGCTACTGATAATTACGCCGAGATCTTTTTCACTATCCACTTTTGTTAATGAATTTCCATATAACTTGTAATCGTACTTACTGTTATTTTTACCTATGTGCATTGCCTTACATTTACTTATGTTAAATTTCATTAGCCACTTTTCAGACCATTGCTGTAATTTATCTAAATCTTCTTGAATATCTAATTGGTTTAAGTGATCATTTGCCACTCCGCACAGTTTTGTATCATCAGCAAATTTGGAAACAGTAGATTTTAGTTCATGGTCTATATCATTTATATATTCTATGAAAGTGGTATTCCAGTTGCGTGCACAATTGTGATAGCCTCACACTGATCCCTATGGCTCTACTGTTCCAACACGAGCCAGCGTAGATCCTCGGAAGGATCCCACAGACTACGTGACGGCTCCCACACTCCTTCATCTCCTGTAAGAGGATCTTGTAATTCCGAACAAGTTCCTCTGATCTCACCCTACCCACATCGTTACTTCCTGTATGAACAATCATAACCGTGTTCGTCCACATTTGCTCCCTGAAGGTCTGGGTACGATCGGCAATCCCACGGCCCGGTTGACATACAAGCTTACAACGTCGTTTAGTCTTCCGCTGGAGGATGTCGTCATAGCCTCGCACCATGGAGCTCACCACCACCAAGAACTCTTGATTTCCAGCCACCTTATCTTCTAGGAGAGCAAACGATTAGTTATAGCTAGCGGTTGCTCCGCAGGGCACCCGCTTACCGAACGCGGGCTCAACAAACGGGACTCCATGGAGAGCCATTCATTTACGGCAGTGGCAGAAGTGGAAGAGGTGGAGCGCTTTTTTTGGGTAGGGGATTCACTCTTCTCACAGAACGCACTCTTGAGAAGACGAATTTCCTCCTCACACATCCTGAGACGGTCCTCCAGGTTCACACAACCTTCACAAGCCATTTCGCTCCTCCTAGGCAATACAAACGGCAAAAAGAAAATATAAATCAACAAAAGAAACAAAAACGGTCACTAAATTATCTAAATACACAAAGCTTACTCTGCTTACCTTATACAATTACTCCTACCTTTGGAGTACAGTAACAGACTACTGTTCTGATTCTAAATTACTAGAACATTACATTTTATCTTATACCTGTATCTGTGTAATGCCATACGTATACGATTACAAAAACACAACACAATAACTTGTCACCGTTCGAAGATATAAACATTACAGGGTATATTAAATCTAACAAGAGGTATTTGCTAGCTAATGTCTCTGCAGTAAACAAGTTCACTAGCTGAGGTCCGGGAGCAGACTGATTTCACTGAGGTCTCGGAACAGACTGAATTCACTAGTTTAGGTCTAGGAGCAAACTGAGCTGAGGTTTCGGAGTAGACTGGGAGTTGAGGTCTCAGAGCAGACTTGGAGTTGAGGTCTCGGAACAGACCGGAAGTTGAGGTCTCGGAGCAAACTGAGCTGAGGTCTCGGAACAGACTGAGTTGAGGTCTCGGAGCAGACTGAGTTGAGGTCTCGGAGCAGACTGAGTTGAGGTCTTGGAGCAGACTGAGCTGAGGTGTCGGAAGAAACTGAGCTGAGGTCTCGAAGCAGACTTAGCTGAGGTCTCAGAGAAGACTGAGCTGAGGTCTCGGAGCAGACTGAGCTAAGGTCTTGGAGCAGATTGAGCTGAGGTCCCGGAGCAGACCGAGCTGAAGTCTCGGAGCAGATTTTTTCTCTATTTTCCTGTTTTTATCTTACTACTCTTCCTCTTCCTCTTCCTCTTCCTCTTCCTCTTCCTCTTCCTCTTCCTCTTTCTCTTCCTCTTCATTTTCCTCTTCCTCTTCCTCTTCCTCCTCCACTTCATTCCTCCTTTTCCTCGTCCTCTTAATCTTCCTCTTCCTCTTCCTTTTTCTCTTTTTCTTTCTCTTCCTTTTTCTCTTTTTCTTTCTCTTCCTTTTTCTCTTTTTCTTTCTCTTCCTTTTCCTCTTCCTTTTCCTCTTTCCCCTCCTCTTCCTCCTCCTCTCCGTCCTCCCCTTCCTCTTCCGTTTCCTCTTCCTCTTTCCCTTCCTCCACCTCCCCTTCCTCTTCCTTTTCCTCTTCCTCTTACTCTTAATCCTCTTGATTTTCCTCTTCCACTTCCTCTTCATACTTTTACTTTTCCTCTTCCACTTCCTCTTCATACTTTTACCTCTTCTTTTCTTCTTTCTCTTCCTTCTTCCCCTCCTTTTTATCTGTTCTTCCTTCTTATTTCCTCCTCCTTCTTTTCCTCCTCTTCCACTTCCTCTTTCTCCTCCTTCTTCCCCTCCTTTTCATCTGCTCTTCCTTCTTATTTCCTCCTCCTCTTCCACCTCCTCTTCCACCTCCTCCTCCTCCACCTCCTCTTCCACCTCCTCCTCCTCCACCTCCTCTTCCACCTCCTCCTCCTCCACTCTCTTTCTCTCCGTCCCACCACTCCCCCTTCCCTAATCATTAAGGAAAACCTGTAGAACTCTTAGGCATCTACTGTAACGACAAACATCCTCTCCCGAACATAGTCTTCAAGTGATTAATACTCTTGTTCTTGTATTGGAAATAGGGGGAAATGAGCAGAGGAGTATAACTGTGACGATTATCGTTCAGTGGTAGAGGACGATGACCATCGTCAACTGTGTATGAGTGGATATGTTATGTGTAAACCACGTATGATCTACTTTATGAGTACCTTGTAAACATGAAGCTTTGTGAATACTTTGCGTGCGAGCAATGGCTGATGGATATGTTTATAAATTTTGTCAATTGTGAGTTTGTTATGTGTGAACTATATATAAACTTTGACGGGAGTATCACACTGGGCTTCTACGAGCTTCCCCAGCACCGACCGTTGAATGTTCATTTGAGTAAATATGACTTCGGTTACAATATTTAATTTTTCAAATCTCCAAAAATCAAGTTATTTTTCCGCCATTTATATAGCAAAGCTGAATGGTGAACTAAGAGATTGTAAACCTATACAAATGTTAAGACATACTATTAAAATGTTCTTAGAGACGTCTAGATTTCTGTAAAC
>NC_134785.1:746127-753627 GCF_046742065.1 Oratosquilla oratoria | reverse complement strand
TATCAATTTATCAATTGATTAGTTACATAATCATTTATTATAAAAGAAATATTGATTGAAAATATATACATTGTAATAACATAGTTACATATATAACATGTAATGTAAGAATATATATAAGTAATGTAAGAATATATATTAAGTAAAAAAACAACAACTAGAAACTAAAATATATTTTGAATTTTGGGTAACTAAAAATGTAGCTTCATTTTTATTCTATTTAATTTTGTTTCGTTTCATTTGATTTTATCTCTATTATTTTGTTTTATCTCATTGTATTGTATTTCATTCTGTCTTATTTTATTTCATCTTTATTCTATTTTATCTCATTTTGTTACGTTTTATTTAATTTCCTTTTGTTTCATTTAATCGTATTTTGCTTTATTCTATCTTATTCTGTTTTATTTCAATCTATTTCATTTTATTCTATTTTATTTGTATTATTCAATTCTATTTTAATTTTGAGCAACAATACATTGAATCAACTCATCGTTTGGTTCACATGCAAGTCCGCAAGATTGAGCGACGTTCAAATAATCTCTTTGAATGAAAAGCAATTTTGGAAAATAATCTTTATTGAATGAAAACTAATTTTGGACCTTTCGGCGTCTATTGCAGCCCTTATAGGTTCGAACCCCAAAGTACATAGGATCCAAAACAATTTAAAATGACGAAATGGTTTCAGGTCATGAATGCTGACACACATGCACATACACATATACATGCACATACATATACACACACACATATATACATATACATATACATATACATATACATATACATATACATATACATATACATATACATATACATATACATATACATACAAATACACATACACATATTCATACACAAATACATATGCACATACAAATGCGCATATATTATACTCATGCACATACATACACAAGCACATACACGTGCACATATACATATACATACGCATACACATACACATGCACATCCACATACATATACATATACACATACACATACATATGCACATACACATACATACACTTACACATGCAAATGTACATTCATATACACATGCATATACATATACATGCACATACACATTTTCATCATCATCATCATCATCATCATCATCATCATCATCATCATCATCATCATCATCATCATCATCATCATCATCATCATCATCATCGTCATCATCATAATCGTTATAATTATTTTTATTATTATTATTATCATTATTAAAATGATCATTATTATTATTATTATTATTATTATTATCATTATTATTATTATTATTATTATTATTATTATTATTATTATTATTATTATTATTATTATTATTATTATTATTATTATTATTATTATTATTATTATTATTATTATTATTATTATTATTATTATTATCATTATTACTATTATCATTATTATTATCATTATTACTATTATCATTATTATCATTGCTATTATCATAACTATTTTGTTAATACTATTATCATTATTATTATTATCATTATTAAGTTATTATTATTATCTTTATCATTATTACTATTATTATTATTATTTTTATTATTGTTATTATTATTTTCATTATTGTTATTGCTATTGTTATCATTATCCTTGTTAATAGTATTATTATCATTATTATTATTACTGTCTGTTCATTATCTTTGTTGTATGTCTTTCATTCTTCCCCTGTATTCAATACCTATTAATAAGGAATGAAATTATATATCTGTCTCTGGATTTTCATTTACTTACTTTATTTAATCTTAACCTAAAATTTCTCTTTGCTGTGTGTGTCTGTGTGTGCATGTGTGTGAGTCTCTGTATGTATGTATGTGTGTGTACGTGTATGCGTGTGCCTATGTATATATATGTACGTATGCGCGATCGTGTATGTGCATGTACTTAAGCACACATATCCTGAAAATTAGTATAAAAAGATATAAGACACAAGGTGAGAAGAACGGAAGAGGAGAGACACAGTGAAAGAGAGAGAGAGAGAGAGAGAGAGATAGATAGATAGATAGATAGATAGATAGATAGATAGATAGAGAGAGAGAGAGAGAGAGAGAGAGAGAGAGAGAGAGAGAGAGAGAAACCGAGGGTGGGTGGGGGTGGGGGATGGAGGAGGAGGCGATGGGAGGCAAATAGGATGGGTGACGGGGGCGTCGGGTGGCCGAAGACCTCCCACGGTGAGTGCTAATTGCCCTCCCGACGAAGTGGGTGGTGGTTAGGTTACTACCCCACTGCCTGATGGTGGTGTCCACGGAGGAACTATAGTGTGTACGTGTAAACTGTATGTGTGTGTGTTTATATATTTATAAGTTTATATGCATGCGCGCCTATGTTTCTGTATAAATGTATATATATATATATATATATATATATATATATATATATATATATATATATATTTATCATATGGCTTAACGTCACAAACTCCCCTAATCAGGAGGCTATTACGGTACCTCTTACAGAGGACTTTGTAACGTGGAATCTAATGAAGCTTGACCTTGGTTCAATTTCGCCAGTGACAGGGTTCGAGCCGCCGTCCCCTCGACCTTAGCCACAAATAACGACGCCCTAACTCACTCAGCCAGCGAGCTTCCTTATATATGTATATATATATATATATATATATATATATATATATATATATATGTATATATATATATATATATATATATATATATATATGTGTGTGTGTGTGTGTATATATATATATATATATGAATATATACATATATATACATATACATATATATATATACACATATGTATGTATATATATATACACATATGTATATATATATACACATATGTATATGTATATATATATACACATATGTATATGTATATATATACACATATGTATATGTATATATATATACACACATGTATATATATATATGTATATATATATAGATATATGTATATATATGTATATATATATATATATGTGTGTGTGTGTGTGTGTGTGTGTATGTATATCTATATATACATGTGTGCTTGTGTGTGTGTGTATGTTTATATATACATACATACATATATATATAGATATATGTATATATATACATCTATATATATATATATATATATATATATATATATATATATATATATATATATATCGTATACTTGGGGCGCAGGTTCTCTTTAATGCAAGCAGAGTTAAACACCACAGTATTATCACAGTTATTAATTTTTTACATAAAATTTTTGCGTTCAACCCATCTCCACTATGATAGTACAATTGGAAGTGTACAGACGCGGGAAAGTATTTGTACAACACCGAATGGGTCCCAGTGATTAGAGATACATTTTAACAACCACAATGCACTTTAATTCTATGCCAAATATTTTCCCGCGTTTGTGTACTTCAAATTGTACTATCATAGTGGAGATGGTTTGAACGCAAAAAATTCATGTATGTGTATGTAACTCGAGCATACAAATATATAAGAAAAATTGCGCTCAACTTATATCTCTCTTGATAGCCTAGTTGGTAAGTCACTACCGCACTTGTCATGAGGATGCTGGGGTTCGAGTCCTTGGCAGTACCGCATTTCAATTTCTGCATGTCGGCCTTGATGGCTTAGAATTAAAGTGCATTGTGGTTGTTAAAATGTATCTCTAATCACTGGAACCCATTCAGTGTTGTACAAATACTTTCCCGCGTTTGTATACTTCCAATTGTACTATCATAGTGGAGATAGGTTGAACGCAAAAATTTCATGTATGTGTGTGTAACTCGAGTATACAAATATATAAGAAAAATTGCGCTCAACTTATATCTCTCTTGATAGCCTAGTTGATAAGTCACTACCGCACTTGTCATGAGGATGCTGGTGTTTATGTCCTTGGCAGTACCGCATTTCAATTTCTGCATGTCAGCCTTGATGGCTTAGAATTAAAGTGCATTGTGGTTGTTAAAATGTATATATATATATATATATATATATATATATATATATATACATATATATATATGTATGTATATATATATACACATATATATGTATATATATATGTATATGTATATATATGTATATATATACATATATATATGTGTATATATATATGTATATACTACAGGTTTTTATCTTGGCTGTTATTTAATTATCTCATTCAGGTTTAGATCACTTGGGATTGTCCGACGAGCTTTTAATTTCAGTTGCTATCATGTGATTTTATTTAGGTGACTAAAGGTGGTAGCACACTAGGTTAATATACTACTTGCTTTTGCTACTTCGTATGAATACAAACGACTTTGGTTACAATATTGTAAACTTGCACAAGAATATATCAACATGTCGTGTTTTAGGTTTAACTTCTCTTAGTTTGTCCTTCATCTTCTCATTGTATGTCAAGTCATATGATATTTGAAAAAAAGAAAAAAAAATCGTAACCGAAGTCGTTTCTACTCAAACGAAGTAGCAAAAGCAAGTAGCACGCTAGCGAGAAATGCCTAGTGTGCCGCCACTTCAAACCATCTTAACCTTGATCAGGAACATCCCAAACAGTTGGAGGAACTTTAGTTCTTTATATCCTGCCTTCCTCTATACAAAACCCCATTTTACCGGTATCAGTGAACACATTATGAATATTTCTGATATATTGTTGGAGGTAAGAAGTGATTCTATTCCTTGTGAAAATGTTGTTCCGAATTAGTGAAGTCGTACAGGTGGGAAAGGAGAGATTTCAGAAGGTAAAGGTTAGTAGTTATATTATATATATATGTATATATGTATATATATACATATGTATATATATATATATATATATATATATACATATATATACATGTACTCTGAAGATGTCTTCATAGACGAAAACGTTCAGTATTCCGTTCTTTGATTTCCTTGTGGTTTCTGGAAATCTTCTTACGCGTATATTGTGATTATTATTGCATATATATAAATATGAATGTACATATATATATATATATATATGTATATATATATATATATATTTTTATAAATATATATATATATGTATATGTATATCTATATATATATATATATATATATATATATATATATATATATATATATAATAAATTAACCTGTAATCACAAAAGAAATCTGCATGACTGGTCCGTATGGAGGCCGCTAAATCCCCCAAAATAATACCCTTTTAAAAGTTATGCAGTCAATACGGATGAACAATTTAAGAAAAAGAATATTTTGATCTTAGAGTGTCTTGGGTCTTATATATCCTGTAGAATCTGCTGCATGAGGTCGGCCAGTTGATGTGAATACCGGTGAGGGTGAGAGGTGCTATTGACTCAGCAGAATCTCTGAAGGTGACAGTCTAGAGTGCTCAGACGACCATGGTTTGCCTCTCTCTTGAAGTCAGTGAAGCTGTGGTAAAAGGAAAGTAGTCATATATATACATATACATATATATATATATAAATATATACATATGTATATATGTATATATATGTATATGTATATATATATATATACATATTTATATATATATACATATATATATAGTATATATATATATATATGTATATATATATAATATATATATATATATATATATATATATATATATTTATATATATATAAGTGTGTGTGTGTATGTGTGTTTGATTCATCTTCTATTCCAAGTCCAATGATAAATAAAGGACTCTATCAAGAACATCCATTATGTTACTTCAACAAACTTCTCTCTTATCCTCCTCCTTTTTCCTTCTTCCTCCTATACATCCTCCTCTTCTTCCTCCTCCTCCTCCTCTTTCTTCACGTGCTCTGCCCCCTCGCCATGGTATTCTGTCTTCTTCATTTATCCCTCCTCCGTCTACTTCTCTGTCTTGTTCTTCTCTCCTTTTCCCTCTCTCTACTTATCTTACTTTGTTTCCTTCTTCTCGTATTCCTCCTCTTTCCGTTCATCCTTTCCCCCTATTACTTTCCTTCCTTCTTCCATTTCTCTTCTTTCCCTTTCTCTTCGTTCACTTTCTTCTTCTTATCCTCCTCCTCTTTCACCTCCTCTCCTTCTTCCTCCTCCTCATTCACCTCCTCCCCTTCTTCCTCCTCCTCTTTCACCTCCTCCCACTCTTCCTCCTCCTCTTCCTCTTTCTACTCCTACTCTTCCTCCACCTCCAATTCCTCCTCCTCGTCCCTTCCTTTAATTCTTCCTTGTACTCTTTCTCCTCCTCTTCCTCCTCCTCTTCCTCCTCCTCTTCTTCTTCCTCTTCCTTCTCCTCTTCCTCCCTCTCATATTCTTCCCCCTCTTCCTACTTCTCTTATTCTTGCCCCTCTTCCTCCTCCTCCTCCTCCTCTACCTCATTAGCGCGTGTTGGTCATTAGTGGAAGCGTTGCAAAAGCCTTTAGTGACCGCCACTGTCTCCACCCATCTTGGGCTTCACTAAATCTAACCTTCCCACTCCCGCGGGGGATACTATCACTTAATTTCTTCATTACCTGACGGTAACTGTCCGTCGGGAACTGTGACCCGCGTTTCAGACCTCACCGAGAACTCTTCGATGTAACAACTATTCTTTGACTTCGAGTTCTTCAGTTCGGTCTTCTTTGCCCGAAAGCTTCTGGAAATGGGTTTTCTTTTCTATTCAAAAGCGTCTGCAAATAGATATTTTGATGATCTCTGATTTCGAGTTCATCAGTTCCGTCTTCTTCTTTGGCTGAAAGCTTCTGGAAATGGGTTCTCTCCTCTGTCCAAAAGCGTCTGCAAATGAATACTTTAATAATCTTTGATTATGAGTTCTTTAGTCTGCTCTTTCTCTTTGGCCGAAAGTTTCTGGAGATAGTTTCTTTTCTATGTCCAGAAACCCGAGGCGTTTGGTGATAAATATTAAATATTTTTATAATAGTCTTTGTTCAGAAACCATTCTTCGGCCTCGCGTTATTCAGGTCGGTCTATTTCTTTGGCCTAAAGTTTCTAAAAATGGTCCTGTTCTTTGTCCAAAAACTTCTGAAAATAAATACTTTGATAATATCCGGCTTTGCTTTCTTCAGTTCAGTCCTCGTATTTGGCCGAAAGCTCCTCCAAATGGGTTCTCTTCTTTCTCCAAAACCTTAAGAAAATAAATAATTTCATCAAACTATAACCACTATGGAGGAGAATGACCAAAATGATACACGGGCTCAGAAATTTACTTTTCGAAAACAGGCTTAGGTACTTTCATTTACAGTCTCTGGAGAGACGTAGAATGCGGGGTGATCTAATAGAGGTGTCAAAATGGGTTAATGGCTTTAACAAGGTTGATGCATACAAGGCCATCATGTCAAGGCAATAGTGTAGGACTCGTAGCAATGGACTTGAATTAGACAAGTTAGATCTAAAAAGGAAATAGGCAAGAACTGGCTTACCATAGTGGTTAACAAATGGAATAGATTTATTAATAATGTAGTGAACGCTAAAAAATATTGATTGTTTAAGAGAAGGCTAGACAACTCTATGGATAGGGATGACAGGTGGTAATGGACATGGAAATGCCTAGTGTAGGCCTTATGGTCTCATGCAGTCTCTTTCATTCTTATGTTT
>NC_134785.1:726127-741127 GCF_046742065.1 Oratosquilla oratoria | reverse complement strand
AGGTGTGATTTCTTATTAGAGTTTGGTACTGTAATGTATCGGGTTTCATCATCACATTTATTGTCATTTTTATTTTTTATTTTGTTAATTATTTCTTTGGCTTTCTTTTTCAATCTGCATAAGAGACCTTTTGGATATTTGAGTTTGATGAAAGTCTCTGTGATGTGTTGTAATTCAAGATCTAGAAATTCTTTACTACATATACGAAATGCTCTGAGGAAGAAACCTATTATAATACCTGTTCTAGTTCTGTCATTATGTCCTGAATAGAAATGTATGTAGTCTTCTTTATTGGTGGGTTTCCAGTATACTGAAAATTTCACATTTTTATCTGTTCTTGTGTAGATTGAAAAAGAAAGCCAAAGAAACAATTAACAAAAGTAAAAATAAAAATGATATTGTAAAAAACAGAGGTTATAACAAGGCCAAAGCAGAAGAGAACAGCGTAGTTTATAAAATACCGTACAAAAGCTGTCCCATTAGTTATTATGGAGAGACGGGCAGAGGGATTGCCAAGAGGATATCTGAGCACAAAAGTGACGTCAGAGCCCACCGAACTTCTAATTCTTTGGTGGTCCATCTTAACAACTTTGGCCACCTACCAATCTGGGAGAAAACAGAGGCACTACATAGAGATCTACCCAAGACAGAAAGAAGAACAACTGAGACAGTCTACATCAGTTTGCATCCAAGTAACAACCACCGTGATGGATTCAAGTTAGCGAGAATAGCAAGCCACTTGATTTTTCGCGACGCTGAGCGGAGGTGTGGGAGGAGCGACGGTGATCAGGGAGGAACGTGATAAACTAGGAGTATTTAAGCTGTTATTTTGTTTCATTATGTACATTCTGAAGAAGTTCTTTTAGGACGAAACGTCAGTAATAAAACTCCAACGGTTTTTGGCATTTACCTCACCACCCTTCCACTCATTCCGCTCTTTCCCAATGTAGTCCAGTCAAATTGGGAAAATAAATTAAAAGATTATAACAAGTTGAGAATTGGAGAATGACTTCTTTAGACACTTGGAAATAACATATCAAAAGTCCCCATCGGTCCAGTCTGAGCTTCGTCCGCCATCTTGGAAAATGCCCCCCAAATTTCAGTTTTTCATTATTTCCGTGAAAACGGTTGACCTGACGAAAAAAACTGTTCAATAAATTATTATTCAAAATCAAATTTCTACTAAACATGCTGTATGCATATTTTTGCTATGAGTGATCATTTTAAAGATATTCACAATTATTTAACCATATTCAATTCTATGCTAATGCTGACGTGATTTTGTTCACTTCTTATAGGTTCAGTTTCACTGACATTTGTTTATCTTTTTTTAGCTTTATAGTATTTTTCTAAAAGGTTAATTTATATATTGTTTTTTACTTCAAAATATTGTTTAAAAATGGAGGGAACCACAGATCAAAATTAATTACTTTGTGAAGAACGCTTAATAGAAGGTGAAAATGTCTGTGTTGAGAAAGGTGTGTCAACACTTGTTGAAGCAAGTAAGAAAAGAGATGATAAATGGCAAAAATGGGTTAATTTATCAGCTGTTCAAGTACATGTAAGGTGTAGAAGAGACTGTACTAGCGAAAAGAATATTACAGCTGCTAATAGAAAAGACAACTGACCAAGAGGAAAGAGGGTCACCTATTAAAGTTAAACAGAAACTAAGATAAAAAGAAACTGATTTTGATTTAAAAAGAAGTGTATATTTTTTAAGAGTACTGTGAAAAAAAAAACGGAAAAAACTCTCCATATATGGCAGGTAGCTAGTAGTGTGATGACCTTAGATTTTGGAAAAAATGTGTTTGATAAAGCTAACGATCGTAATGATAGCTGGGGCAAAAAAGTAAAAGCGATTGTAGTTGGTGTCCAGTGTTTGGTTGCAGAAGAAGCTAGATACCATAGATCATGTAGCCCCAAGTTTTTTTTTTTTTTTTTTTTTTTTTTGTGTGTGTGAAAAAGCAGCACTTAAATCCATGAGGCAAACGTGGACGACCTGACGATGAAGATAGTGTAACTGGCTTGGAGAAAGTTTGTTCATACATGAAAGAAAATGGTAACTGTCAATTTACTTTGCAGGAATTGCGAGATGTAATACATCAGAACCAATCCTGCAAGATAAGTGTAAGCTATCTGAAAACCAAATTACAGGAAAAGTACGGAAGTGATGTAATCATTACCACCCTCCAAAAAAAAGACACTCATAGTATGTTTTCGTAAATCAGGAGATAAATTGCTATGTAATTCATGGTATAATGAAAGACTGCATGGTGAGGAAGAAGAGCTATTGAGGATTGTTAGAAGTGCAGCAGCTATTATTAAGGAGGACATCAAGTCAAAGGTATACGACTCCTGCAACTATCCTTCTTCTTTAATGATGTTGAAAACAGCGTACATGATTCCCTTCATGTTTTGTTATATGAATTAATTGAAAAAAGAGGA
Source organism: Oratosquilla oratoria (assembly GCF_046742065.1). NCBI lineage: Eukaryota > Metazoa > Arthropoda > Malacostraca > Stomatopoda > Squillidae > Oratosquilla > Oratosquilla oratoria. The sequence goes on along the minus strand of NC_134785.1, from coordinate 738,682 downwards.
AATGGAGATATTGACAAACACAGGGTACGCAATGCCATAGCTCATTCAGTCCTACAAGCAGTGCGCCCAAGGACATTTGTCCCTCCTATTCTACTTGTAGTAGCTGTTTACGTATACAGGAAATTTGGATCCAGACTCCTGGTGCATATTTTACATAAACTGGGCTTCTCCACAGGTTGTAATGAAGCACAACTGTTTGAAGCTTTTTGCATAAAATTTACCCCTCCTACTAGTTTGTTTGATAGATTCATGCAGTTTGTTATTGATAATGCAGAATTTGATGTGCACATAGTGGATGGATTTCACACATTTCACTGCATGAGAGACATTGAATGTGTAGCGCTAGTAGGCTCAATGATCAAACCTGACGTAAATGAAAGACTAAAAACAATGCCATATGCTAAAGAAATTTCTTCGTGTTCGTCTATAGCAGTGAAACTCTCCACAAGTCATAGTGAAAGTGGTCTGAAAAGTATTGAAATTGAGGATCTGAGGAAACTTACACCCTTTCCTAGTGAAAAACTTGCAACATCATATTGCCATCTGCTATGGATGGGTGGAAAGTGGATGAAGTTTAAGGATATTCCACATTGGAATGGCTTTATGGAGGCTGTCGATAGAAGTGAGGACTTTCATACAACGTCCATTCGCTTCTTGTCCTTCCTTAATTTAAAGGCAACCTCTTCCGATGCAATAAACAATATGTTACATTTTGCAGCTGACTCATGTAGAAAGGCGAATAAGAGTGTGACCAGCCACTATATTGGAAGGCAAGAAACCGATGGTTTGGTTCCTGTCACCATAGAACACCTGAGAAATTACTTCATTTAATATCGTGCACATGCACAAAGATTTGTGTACGGACGTGCAGCTGTGTGAAAGGGGGATTAAAATGTTCCACTGTATGTGTGGTTTGTCAAGGGGTGTCCTGCTCAAACTCTACTATCCAACCCGAGGAAAAAATAATGGATGAATTAGAGATTCCCTCCTGTGATACCGCGTGGAAGTCCTATGACCTACTACGGGGAAATCAGCAGAGGTATTAAAAAGCGGACAGTTGAGCACCGGAATGACGTCAAGGCACACCGAATATCAAACTGGCTAGTGGTTCATGTAGATACTCATGGCCACTTACCACAATGGGACAGAATAGAGGTGCTGCAGAAAGGACTTCCTGAGAGAAAAAAAAAAAAAAAAAAACTGAAGCAGCTTACATCGCTTCCCATCCAAACAACAACCACCGCGATGGGTTTATTAAGCTAACAAAAACGGCGAGCTGTTTGATACTTTGCGAGGCAGAGCGGAGGAGGACGAGAGGTCAGGTCGATCATGGCGGAACGTGGAGAGCTTCGGCGGGTATATAGGGTGTGAATTTTTGGAAGGTGTATGTACTCAGAAGAAGTCCTGGTAAAGATGAAACGTTAGAATAAATCCCTAACGGTTCCCTGTGTTTATCTCACCACCCTTCCACTCATCTGTGTTACATACTTCAACATGTATATATATATATATATATATATATAGATAGATAGATAGATAGATAGATAGATAAATAGAAAGATAGAAAGATAATATAAGACATGATATTGAAACTCAAAATGTGTCAAAAAGAAATAATCAGGAGTTTCTTAAAACTATGTACTTTAATGCTCGTAGTATTAGGAACAAATTTCAAGAAATACAGGCGTATGTCAAAAGCGAAAATCTCGATATGATAGGAATAACTGAGACATGGTTAAATGGTACAGAGTTCGAAGCTGAATTTAATATTGCGGGATTTAAACACTTTCATCAGGATAGAAACCACAAGAAAGGTGGGGGTGTTCTATTGTACGTTAAAAACAATGTTCATGCTTGTGTTTTAGAGAAAGTGAAACAGGATGCATATGACAGTTTGTGGGTTGAGTTAACCCAAACAAATGGACAAAAAATGAATATAGGTGTAATATATAGGCCAAAGACATTATCATTAGCAGACGACAAACTGTTATTTCAAGAACTGTCTAGTTTCTGCAACCGGGATTTATTGATAATGGGTGATTTCAATTTTACTGACATTGATTGGATGACCCTTGAACATGGCCATATAGGTAGTCGCTTGATTGATTTTCTTGGTGACAATTACTTAATTCAGCATGTAAAAGAGCCCACAAGATATGGAAACTTACTCGATTTATTGATCACTAGCCGCGAAAGCATGGCAACTGATGTAGAAGTCGGTGAATCTGTTGCAAATAGCGATCACAACTTAGTCAGATTCAAACTCCTAAACAATTTTAGAATAGATACTTGTGCTTCTAAAATACCCGATTTCAGTAAAGCTCAGTTCATAGAACTACGTCAGGAGCTTCAGCTTACAGATTGGGAGGAAAAATTAAACGAAAGGCCTGTAGATCAGATGTGGGAAATATTTCAAAATACGCTCACTAAGATGATTCAAACTTACATTCCTTTTAAGGACAGACGTCCCCCAAATCAGGCTCGCCCAAAGTGGCTCGACAAAGAAACTGAAAAAAGTATTGCTAAAAAGAGACAGGCTTATAAGAAATATAAGTGCTCGGGTGCATCTAATGACTATGAAAGTTATGTATCAATACAGAGAGATTTAAAAAAGACAATAAGAAAAAGAAAACGACAATACGAAATGAACATCGCTGAGAAATCCAAAGAGAATCCCAAAGAATTCTATAGTTACATTAGAGATAAAAAGGTTGTTAGGAATCACATTGGTCCACTATTATCTGCTGACGGTCAACTTGAATATTCAAATGAAGGAATGTGTAATCTCTTAAACAATTATTTTAGCTCGGTATTCGTAAACGAAACACCTCAAAGTGAATTCCAAACTGAAACCTGTGAAAAGTCTGGGGTAAACTTACTCACTACGGTAAATATAACAAAAGAAACAATTAAAAGATGTATAGACAAACTCAAAGTTAATAAAACACCAGGGCCTGACGGTTGGCATCCAAGAATCTTAAAGGAAATGAAAAATGAGATTGTTGTTCCATTAGAAATTATTTTCAAGAAATCCATCATATCCGGAGATGTCCCAAGAGAATGGAAGCTAGCTAACGTTACTCCCATATTCAAAAAAGGTGACAAAAAGAAACCAAATAACTATAGGCCTATTAGTTTGACTTCGATCGTAGGAAAAATAATGGAAACTATCATCAGAGATGCTATCGAATATCATTTAGAAAGTAACCGTTTGATAAATGATAGCCAACATGGTTTCAGACGGAAACGTTCTTGCGTGACTAACTTACTCGAATTCTACAACACAGTTATCTCGAATTTTGACAAAAGAAACAATATAGATTTAATATATCTAGACTTTGCAAAAGCTTTTGATACCGTCCCACACGAAAGACTTCTTACTAAATTAGCTTTGCATGGAATAAGTGGTAGCCTATTAGGTTGGACTAGTAATTGGTTGAAAGGTCGAAAACAGAGAGTTGTTTTAAATGGAAAAACTTCTGGATGGAAAAGTGTTGCAAGTGGAGTTCCTCAGGGTTCCGTTCTTGGGCCACTTCTATTCATAGTATATATAAATGATATAGACCATGGACTAAAATCTACTGTTTCCAAATTTGCTGATGATACAAAACTGTGCGGAGTGGCAAATGATCACTCAAACCAATTAGATATTCAAGAAGATTTAGATCAATTACAGCAATGGTCTGAAAAGTGGCTAATGAAATTTAACACAAGTAAATGCAAGGTAATGCACATAGGTAAAAATAACAGCAAGTACGATTACAAGTTATTTGGAAATTCGTTAACAAAAGTGGATAGTGAAAAAGATCTCGGCGTAATTATCAGTAACGACCTCAAATCATCCAAGCAGTGTATTTCAGCCTCTGAGAAAGCAAATAAGATTCTGGGACTGATTGCGCGATCTTTTGATTTCAAAAGTCCATCACTCATTAACAAGCTATATAAATCGTTAGTTCGTCCACATTTGGAATATGCTGTTTCCGTATGGTCACCGAATCTCATTAAAGACATTGACAGACTGGAAAAAGTACAACGGCGAGCCACAAAACTGATTCCAAATATCAAAAATAAATCATACGAAAATCGACTTAAGCACATGAATCTGTTTTCCCTGAAAAAGCGTAGACTCAGAGGTGACTTGATACAGGTCTTTAAGATTTTAAAGGGAATTGACAACATCAAAAGTGACCAAATTTTCACATTGAATGAGAATCAGACAAGAAACAATGGTCTCAAACTGTCCGGAAATAGATTCAATTTGGAAGTAGGTAGAAACAACTTTGCCAACCGTGTAGTTAATGAATGGAATAAACTTCCTGTACAGGTAGTGCAATGTAGTTCAGTTCGAAGCTTTAAGAATCATTTAGATAAATACCTAAGTAAGATGCTGTAATTATTATAATTTATGTTATATTATTTGTTTTTGTTTTGTTATAATTTGTCTGTCTGATTTTCATTTATTATTAGTTATATGTCAATTTATTATCATTTACTATTTACCTGTTTGTTTGTTATTCAACTATACCAATGCATTTATTTATGTATTTTAATTGTTATTTACATTGTTATAGTTTTAATTTATTATTAATATGATTTTTTTTTTTTTTTTTTTTTTTTTTTTTTTTTTTTTTTTGCATCCGACCTAGATATGGATCAAAAGGTCTCCTGTCGGCATGCTTTGCCTTTGTAATCCTTTGAAAGATAGATCAACCACTTTCAGACATTCCTTTTAATTACATGTAAATCGAATTATATTTTATGTCGGTATAAGTAACTAAAGTAGGTTAAGTAACTAAAGTAAATCATCGAAGAAGCTGTTTACTGTACATTTTCTCATCTAAACAACCTTAACAAACTTAACAACATCTTGACATCCATCAAGATTATTGTCAAATGCTGTGAAATTAAAAGGCTGGGGGACGACTTCGTCTACAGTATTCTACTGTAGACTTTCCTAAGCCTACAATTCAACAGTGTTTCTTACATTCGTCTATGTTGAACTTCTCTTAGTTCGTCCTTCAGCTTCTCAACATATGACGCAAAGGTGATTTGACATTTGGAAATTCGAAAAAAAAAAAAAAAAATCGTAACCGAAGTCGTTTCTACTCAAATGAGCTCACTTAAGTCGCGTAGATGTGACTGACTGGGGGCTTTACCAAGAAAGATTGAGCAAACATGTTATGGCACACGGGCTGTACCTCTCACCAATGGATAAACTGGTGGATTTGCAGGGGTCCACAAAGTCTGGACACTTTCTCTTTCCTTCTCTCCCTCCCTTCCTTCCTTTCTCCCTCCCCCTCCCCCTCCCCCTCCCCTTCCCCCTCCCTTCCTCTCTTTTTTCCTCCCTCCTTCCCTCCCTCTCTCCTTTCCTCCCTTCATCTCTCCCTCCGCCCCTCCGTCCCTTCTCCCCGCTCCCTCCGTCCCTTCCTCCCTCCCTTCCTCCCTCCCTTCTTCCCTCACCCCTCCGTCCCTCCCTCACTTCCTTACCTTCCTCCCACGTTCCCTTCTTCCTCCTACCTCACCTGCGTCTCCTCTCACCTCCCTTCACACACACCTTCCCCCTCACTCACTCACTCTCTCACTCCCTCACTCACCTCGCAGCGGGAGTGAGGTGTAATATACTCTTTAATAGAGAGAAGGTCCACGCGGCAAGACACAAATCACATGACAGTCAACAGAGGACAATGGGGAGGAGGGTGATGGAGGCGTGAGGAGGAAGAGAAGGAGGAGGAGGAGGAGGAGGTAGTGGTGTGTGTTCGGAAAAGTCATGGAGGAGGAGGAGGCAGTGTGTTAGAAAAAATCATGGATGAGGAGGAGGAGGAGGAGGAGGAGGCGGAGGTGGAGGTGGAGGAGGAGGCGAAGGTGGAGTTGGAAGAGGATTGAAGGCAATGTGGAATGGAAGATCACGTTGTCATTTATTTTATTCTATTTTATTCTATCTTGTTTATTTATTACATTCTATCTTATCTATTTACATATTATATACTTATTTATCTATTAATCTACTCGTCTATTTTTTATTTATTCATTCATTTATCTATTTATCAAAATTTTATCTATGAATTCATTAGGTAGGAAGTTTGAAATTTGACTATGAAGTTTGACTTTGAAGTTCGGTGACATTTGGATATCAAACTTTAAATTAGACCTGGCGGAACTTCAGATCTCTTATTCGCTCTCTCTCTCTCTCTCTCTCTCTCTCTGTCTCTCTCTCTCTCTCTCTCTCTCTCTCTCTCTCTCTCTCTCTGTCTCTCTCTCTCTCTCTCTCTCTCTCTCTCTCTCCTGTGTGTTTCTGGGTGTGCCTTTAAGTATACACGTGTGTGTGTGCGTGCGCACGTGTTCTTGTACTTTTATATATATATGTAAGCGCATGAGTACATATGTAATGTATATATCCTATAGACAAACACTTTCCTCGGTCATTTTTGTGAGCATAGAAAGGACACTGATTCAAGTCATAACTAACAAGGTACAGGGAACATAAAGAAGGTGAAGAGTGAAGGGGGAAGGAGGGAAGGGGGGAAGGCAGGCAGGTACCAGGTACAAGGAACTATGGACGAAAGGGTCCACGGGTGAGGGACAAGTGGAACGAACGAAGAACTGATGCGAGGGACGAATCGACGCAAACAAGATGTCTGACTGTCTCCCACTTCCCACTCTCTTGACAGCTTCTTCACCATCGTATCAAATGCGTGAAGGGAAACGTTCCCAAACGTTTCACACCTGAATTTTAAAAAAAAAAAAAAAAAAAAAAAAAAAGGTCCCTCTACTCCTCGGCCTTGTTCCCACTTGTGGCTTGAACCGCTGTGGTATCGCATTAGTCAAGTAAAAAATCACGGCGTTGTGTGTGAACGCCTCCCTCCATTGGCTTACATTGTAACTGAACCGCCATGGTTCAAACCGCTAGTGTGAACAGGGCATTCCTCTTTTTCTCTTTTCTTTAGTACCCTACTACCTTCTGTTCTTCATCCCTCCTATCTGCCTCTCTTCCTCTCTCACTCGCTTACTCTCATCCTCCCTCCTTTTCTACTTCCTATCCTGCTCCCTAACTTCCTCAATCCCACACTCTTTTTTCCCTCCTATCCCTTCTTTCCTCAGCCCTGTCCTCACTCCATGAATTGTCCTTTCCTCCATGCATCCATTCACACGCCACACCATCCATACATGCATGTGTACAATACATACAATCTGAAGCAACAACTCTACCATTCCTCCGAAGCAACAACCCTACTACGACAGCGACTCCGGTCGAACATAGCCAGCTTCCAACCCTACAATCTTCGTGGAAATCCAGCATCACACTCGAGGCACAGACCAGTCTCCCCTACATCGCCAAGCATCAATACGAGGCAACTTCTCTTAGCTGCATCGTCCAGCATTCCACTACGAAGAGGAGAGTCCTACTTCCATGCTGTGCATCACACAGCATCACCACGAAGTACCGCTGCATTGCTTCACTTCATCGTACAAGCACTACGAGCAAATCCCTCTTCATGTCAAGGTTCTGCAAAAGGCCTTGTATTATTTCTTATCTTCCATGAGTGCCAATCTCACTGGGGGCAGTGAGTAGTAACTCACCGAGCATCTGCTGGGAACCTCTTCGATGTCTAGCGTGCACACGCGCGCACACACGCATATGCAATGAGAAGTATTCCAACGTCTTCATATCAAATATCGAGGGAGCTTTTATTGTTCCTACGGATCTCAAGCAAGGGACATTCTATTGTTCCTAGTGAACCTAGGACCAGACTTTCCAGCCAACGCCCAGGACACCTGCGTCGGACAAAAGAGACCGCGCTTCTCGACTGCAATGGAAACGGCGCCTATCCGACGTCCGTCACCGCCGCTCATCCCGACGTGACAAACCTTTTTTTTTATATTTCAATCACATGTAAATATGGCAACCTTTGTAAATATGTATGTAGAATCTGGCAACCACTCAAGGCTTCTTCGGAGGTTGCATGAGAGAACGTTGGAACAGCAAAGAAATGACACCGCTCAGACTTTGCTTCTCCAACCACCAGTACCTTGATAATGTAGACAGAAACTGCAAATCTACATCTCTCTCTCTCTCTCTCTCTCTCTCTCTCTCTCTCTCTCTCTCCTGTTATAAATACCTCTAACTAACTAATGATAACGCACAATTCTGGAAGTTCTGGAAGTGGGCAGTACCTCCAAATTAACTGGGGGTTGGAGAACAAAAACAACATAGTGTGATATTGCTTTCATTTGGTCATTTATAAATTCTGTTAATTGTTATCTTAAGTATAAATAATGAAGTTAGTGAGACTTAGCCTCGTAATGGTTGAACGCATTTGAAGAATACGTGCGAAATACAAATCAAAGACACGCCCGAAACTTCCTTTATCCGAGTAAGATCACCAGACGGCAGTAAAAAAAGATAAACAAATAAATAGATAAAATAAAATAAATAGATAAAATAAATAGATAAGATAAAATAAATAGAAATAAAGGTGCCTTTGTCCTCAACTCCTTGAATATCTACTTCAAGTATCGCCAAGTGATTCTATTCAGATGAAGAAACACCTCTGGTGTTAAAGGCTTAGGTTCATTTCACACGACTTTTCGTCGTGCGCTGTCCACGACATGACGTCGTGCCCTCAAATAACCATGGATGTCTATGGACGTTTTCACACATCACGACCACGAGAGCGAGTGAAAGCGTCCATAGACACCTATGGTTATTTGAGGGCATGACGTCGTGTCGTGGACGGCGCACGGCGAAAAATCGATACGTGTGAAACGAGACTAATGTTCAGTTTGAGACCTTGCACGTCTCTACGGCGTGACCCCTCCTCCGACCTCCCGACCCCTCCCGATCTCTCTACCTATCCCTGTCCGTCAACTCTCTGCCCCTGCCTCTCCCTACCTGTCTTTCCCTGTCCCTACCTACCCCTGCCTCTCTGTCTTATCCCTACCTCTTCCTACTTGTCCCTAGGTACCCCTTACCCCTCCCTATCTGTCCCTTACCTGTCCCTCCATGCTCCTCTCTGTCTCTCCCATCGCCTGTCCTTCTCTCCTCTCCTTTCTGCCTCAACCTACGACCTGTCTGTCTCTTCCTATATCCTATCTTTCTCTGTCTCTGCCCCTGCCTCCCCCCACTCCCTCAGCCCCTACCTTCCCTCAGGGATAATGAGCCACCCTAGGGGCCCTCCTTCACCCCAGGGGAGCTTCCATGTCCCAAGAGGTGTGGACATCATAGTAACCCAAGTGACTAATGAACTCATCTGTTTGACTGTGTGTGTGTGTGTGTGTGTGTGTGTGTGTGTGTGTGTGTGTGTGTGTGTGTGTGTGTGTGTGTGTGTGTGTGTGTGTGTGTGTGTGTGTGTGTGTGTGTGTGTGTGTGTGTGTGCGTGTGTGTGTGTGTGTGTGTGTGTGTGTGTGTGTGTGTGTGTGTGTGTGTGTGTGTGTGTGTGTGTGTGTGTGTGTGTGTGTGTGTGCGTGCGTGCGTACATCCGCTCATGTATATAAACGCACTAATACAAAACCAAACCCAAACAACATCAAATCGCTTATAAAGGATAGGAATGTGCGAGTGCGTCACCAGATGGGATCTGATCGCACAGGATTGGAGAATGTGGGATTGAAAACTAATAAAGAAGAAAAGAAAGAACCAATCACCAATTTGTTGTCTTGTATTTCTCTTGCGGGACACCCGCGGACCCAAGTAATCCGGCAACAATCCATGGATCACTCGGAAAAATGTACTATACTGCTCTCTGAGTTGCGTTGATGTTGGGATCTCTCTCTCTCTCTCTCTCTCTCTCTCTCTCTCTCTCTCTCTCTCTCTCTCTCTCTCTCTCTCTCTCTCTCTCTCTCTCTCTCTCTCTCTCTCTCTCTCTCTCTCTCTCTCTCTCTCTCTCTCTCTCCTTTTATAAATACCTCTGACTAACTAATGATAACGCACGATTGTCCGCGAAATAGAAGCGCTGGTAAACTGCCACCCATAACAGCAATATTACCTTTTCCATCTTCCTCTCTCTCTCTCTCTCTCTCTCTCTCTCTCTCTCTCTCTCTCTCTCTCTCTCTCTCTCTCTCTCTCTCTCTCTCTCTCTTCAGATGAAGGTCGACATCGACTTTTACAAAGAGCTGTCGAGTCGGCCTCGATCTTCACGAGGCACAAAGAGTTGAAGCGTTGGTGGTTGTGAATGGACTGATGAGTTGATGGTTGGGAGGGTTGACGGGTTGAAGCAGGTGGTCGTTAGCACCTTGGGTCAAGGGGCTGCGTGCCTGTGGTGACTAGAACCGTCTGTTTATTCATTTTTATTAGAATTTATTTTTCATATTTATCTAATCATTTATAGTTTTTTGTTTAGGTGTGTTTTGGCGTATTTTCGCTAGATGAAATCAGTTGGAAAGAGATAATAGATAAATAAAGGACTAAATAAATGAATAAATGATTAACTGAATGAATAAATGAATAAATAAATGAACAAATTATTAACTAAATGAATAAATGAATGAATAAGAAATATATATATGAATAGATAAATAGATTAATTGATTGATAAATAAGAAACAAGTTAATAGATTTATTACTTTATATGTATATGAATAAATTGTTTAATCAATTAGTATAGAAATAAACTGATAAACAAGTACATAAACAAGCGAACAAACAAAAATCAAACAAGATGCAAAAATAAGATTAGATAAAATGGAATAAAACAGAACAATAAAAAACAAATAGATAAATAGCTCAAATAAAATAAACGACACAAAGATAAATAAATAAGCAAAATGGGTTAACCACTTGAAACAATTAACATAACTAACAACACCCAAAAAAGGTCAGAGTAAAATATACTAAGTACGCATAACGCATTTACAGAAAGTTCTCTTGAAATATACTACACGAGTACATTCATGAGTACTTATTTGAGTAGAGTGGAACCTCGGATGACGAACGCAATCTTAAAATGAAGTGTTCGTTAACCGAAACAATCCCAACAAACGCACCTCAGTTCGTATCCCGAGGTATCGTTCGTTAACGGAGACAAATCTTGCCCACGAAACTTGTTCGTTAACAGATTTAATTCGTTATCAGAGGTTCAACTGTATTTCGTTATAGGACACCCCACACACAGAATAATGTGCAAACTCACACTCCCTATCCCACTACCACGCAGTGGGAAGTGAGAAACCTCTGATAGGGCAAGCCCTGTCAGTTGCGGCAAGCCGCTGGGCTTCTTAGGCCGATTTTTAGGTTGCCTCCCCTCCTGGTCAGGGCTGTCGGCAACCAACGCAAGGAGCACCCAGAAGGTAATCGAACTTACGACCACATGCTCATGAGTTCGACACGGTATCAATTGGGATACCGCAGAGTCCAGCAAACCATAGTCACCAGTATTTGTGCGGTTCAACCTTGTACTGACCCAGAGGTCATGGCAGGTCATTGGAATGATCGTCACTTTCACTGCGGTGGGGAAATTGGAGGTGGGCATTCCTCTCGGCTGAGTAGAATCACCTCCTCCTCTTCCACCTCCACCACCACCTCCTCCTCTTCCTCCTCCTCATTTCCCATCTTCACCCTTCTCCCCCTCATCCTCATGCTCCTCATATATATGTATATATATATATATATATATATATATATATATATATACATATATATATACATACATATATATTTGTATATATGTATATATATATATATATATATATATGTGTGTCTATATATATATATGTATATATATATCTATATATGTATATATATATATATATTATATATATATGTGTGTGTGTGTGTGTGTGTGTGTGTGTGTGTGTGTGTGTGTGTGTGTGTGTGTGTGTGTGTGTGTGTGTGTGTGTGTGTGTGTGTGTGTGTGTGTGTGTGTGTGTTCTTTTCTGCATGAGGGAACGGAGAGGGGGGTCGCCGAATTAATGAAGCGGCATAGCTGTGGATGTGCTGTGTCTTGCGACACTGCTTCTGACCCAGGGCAGTGGACAGGATGCAGAGATGACCCGTCATCCAGGAGGTGCCAAGATGAGAGGGAGGAAGGAGGGTGGAGGGGAGTGGAAAAAGTAGGGGATAGAATAGATGGGAGTAGTTTCTATGCCTTTTTCTTTTTGGCTACCCCCATTGTAAAGGGGAAAAGGCCTTTGGTATATGTATGTATGTATATATATATATATGTATATATATATGCATATATATGTATATATATATATATACATATATATATGTATATATACATGTATATATTTATATATGATATATGTATGTATATATATGTGTTGCTTGGCAACATTGAAGCTAAGCTGAGATTCCGGTTCACCGTTTTATTGAAAAAAGAGAATGTACACCACTAATTACATCACTATCCACTTCCACTCAATCTCAGAGCTCGCTTACGAATGACTAATGCGCGTCGCCATGGAATTGACTGTCTCTCCCAGAGTTTCCTTTTACTCGTTTGTTTTCCATTTATACGCTTGTACACAGAAAATAACAGACACTCAAAGGATACAACAATTAATTTAATAATATAATAATAATCTATTTTACATTCATTCAACTTTTGTATTACGATA
>NC_134785.1:708627-716127 GCF_046742065.1 Oratosquilla oratoria | reverse complement strand
AAACCACATCCACCACCGCCGCCTGTACAGCCACCACCCCGCAAGGCAACCTTGACACTTGCGAATAAAAAGCCTAATTGCAGCCAAGTGATCCACCAATCAGCGCGCATAGATCCATTTCAGTTTGAGTACGACAGTAAGGGTCATAGTTATGTGTATTGATGTTGGATTTGAGCCTTTATTGACCCGCCCCCTCGCCGGCTGTAATGAAGACATCTACTACGCCTTACTCTTCCAATCAGTCTCACCGGTGTTTACCTCTTCCAGAAGTTTACGTTCAAGATTCTCTCCATTTCGTCCTATTGAGTCTCGGTTTTCCTCCCATTTCCTCGTTCATCTTTCATGTTTGTCGGATATAAACCCACATGAAATAACATGAAATATTTAGGGATATTTGTATAGAAATATTTGGTACTAAATGATGGTTTTGAGTTTATTTTTTTTTTCACTGTTATTGTTTGATTTTTGGAATTGATCGTATCGAATTATTGTGGCACGTCTTTCTCGCCTATCATTACATCATGTTCTGATTATATCAATTGTGAGGGAAACTCACTACCGTTGTCTCTCTCATCTCCCTCCCCGCCTCTCCTTCTCTCTCTCTATCTGTCTGTCTATCAGTGTCTGTCTGTCTGCCTCTGTGTATGTGTGTGTGTGTGTGTGTGTGTGTGTGTGTGTGTGTGTGTGTGTGTGTGTGTGTGTGTGTGTGTGTGTGTGTGTGTGTGTGTGTGTGTGTGTGTGTGTGTGTGTGTGTGTGTGTGTGTGTGTGTGTGTGTGTGTGTGTGTGTGTGTGTGTGTGTGTGTGTGTGTGTGTGTGTGTGTGTGTGTGTTTAGACAGAGAGAGGGAATGAGAGAGAGAGATAGAGAGAGAGAGAGAGAGAGAGAGAGAGGGGGGGGTGAGAGAGATGATAGATATGTAGACAGGCAGAGTGAGAGAGAGAGAGAGAGAGAGAGAGAGAGAGAGAGAGAGAGAGAGAGAATGAGAAAAGGTAGATATATAGACAAACAGAAAGAGATGAAGATAGATATATGGATAGAGAGAGAGAGAGAGAGAGAGAGAGAGAGAGAGAGAGAGAGAGAGAGAGAGAGAGAGAGAGAGAGAGAGAGAGAGAGAGAGAGAGAGAGAGAGAGGGTGGGGGGAGAGAGAGAGAGAGAGAGAGAGAGAGAGAGCGAGAGAGAGAGAGAGAGAGAGAGAGAGAGAGAGAGAGAGAGAGAGAGAGAGAGAGAGAGAGAGCGCGCAAGTGTGCATCTGCGTGTGCAAGTCCTTGTGTGTGTACATACACGTGCCCGTGCGTGTAAACATGCGCGAGTGTGTATGTGTTTACATATGAGAGGGAAAATACGAATGTACATACGAAAACATAAAGAAGGATAAACATTGTTGACATAGACATCTAGACGTGGTTTCATTTGAATCCTTAGACTTAGTTACCATGAAGTGAACGTTGAAACTATCGGTTGTTTTAAGAAAAGGTTAGACAACTTTACAGATGGAGATGACAGGTGTTAATTGAAATGGAACTACCTAGTGTAGGCCTTATGGTCTCTTGAAGTCTCCTTCGTTCTTTATTCTTATGTACTTTGAATAAAATCCCCTGACGACACGAGCTTTTTTATATGTTGGCAGTGACTTACGTCTGTGTACAAACGTCTTATGCATGATAAAGTACGTTTTAGACTTCATTCTGGATAAGAATAGTCTATATATTTAATGCGTCGACCCCATGTTGAAGGATCTTTGTAATCTTTAATTTTATTTATATATTTGTTTATATACTTATCTATTCATTTGTTTATTTACTTATCTATTTTTTACTAACACTACACAATCTTATTCTCAGCTAAGGGTAAGGTTGATTGGGATAGTGTTTGTAGCGAGAAAGTGCTAAATTAGCGAAGAGAACTATAGAAGCTATGGCAAAAGCATTGTGTCATAGTTAATACCCCTCCCATTAACACTACCTCTACCACTACCACTACCACTACCACTACCTCTACCACTAACACTAACACTAACACTAACACTAACACTAACACTACCACTACCACTAACACTAACACTACCACTACCACTACCACTACCACTACCACTACCACTACCACTACCACTACCACTACCACTACCACTACCACTACCACTACCACTACCACTAACACTACCACTACCACTACCACTACCACTACCACTACCACTACCACTACCACTACCACTACTATCATCAATATCATCACTACTACCATTACCACTACCATTTCCAATACCACTTCCACTACCAACACTATCACTACCACTACCATTACTATAGACCCTACCATCACCACCACCATTACCACTACCACTAGCTCTCCCATCACCATCACCAACGCGGCCGCTACCTCTCCATTACCACTACCTCCACTTTCACCATCAATTCCACCTACACCTCCAACACCTCCATCTCTACCTCCACCTCCACTAATTCTCATTATATCGTTCTAGATTAACGAATCACCCATTACCATAGATCCAGACTGGCAAACAACCACTCCCCCTCCACCCCTCCACCCCTTCCTCCTCCACCCCTCCTCTTTCGCCCCTCCTCCTCCAATCTCCCTCCTTGCCCTTCCTCCCTTACCCTCCATCCTTCCACCTCTTCTGTTCATTCTTGTCTCCCTCTACATCTCTTATTCTTAAACTTTTGCTATGCTGATATTCTTATGTGTGTGTGTGTGTGTGTGTGTGTGTGTGTGTGTGTGTGTGTGTGTGTGTGTGTGTGTGTGTGTGTGTGTGTGTGTGTGTGTGTGTGTGTGTGTGTGTGTGTGTGTGTGTGTACGTCCATGTGTGCGTCAACTTGTCTAAGCAATTAAATGAATAAATAGATAAATAGATAAGTAAATAGATAAATAAACTAATAAGTAAACAAATAGATGAATAAATGAATAGGTAAATATATAGATAAAGGAATAAATAAATAAACAATAAATAAATGAATAGACAAATAAAGAAAAAATAATTGATAGGTAAATGAATAAATAATTAAAGAATAAATGATCTGATAATTAAATAAAACATTTTAGGGTCTATCGGAGACACATTGTAAAAGTTTGTAAAGCCGTAAGCCTAACGGGTAAACATTCATGTTGAACAACCAAGGCAACAACACACACTTGGATTTTATCAAACTTCGTTCATTTTGTTCAATCGAAAAAAAAAATAATGGTAATTATATCAGCTGTTATCATTGAAGTATATTATGAATATATTATTACATTACATTATATGTATATATATATATATATATATATATATAAATACATATATATATGTATGTATGTATCATATATTCATTATATATATTCATTGTAAACTATTTTTCTTTTGTATTCATGATTCATATATTATCTATATATTTCTATTATGAATTATGATTATGATTGCAATTTGATTATGATAATGATAATGATCTTAGAAATAAGCGTAAAATAAATGATAATGAAATTATCAATGGTCGAGCTAATAAATATGATAAATCCCGCTGAGCGAGAGCAATTCTCGAAAGTGTCGACGAGGTTCAGCATATGCTGCATCATATCACGTTAAATGTCAGAAAGCATAAGAGAAGATACACTTGATTAACTCGTTGAGAAGCGATCATAAATGTTGGTCAGATTTAAGTTACGGGACCGACTTTTGACGTGTTGGTGCCTTGACTGAAAATCCCATTTTACGTCAGTGTGACCTTAACTTTTGACCTTTTAGATCTAAGATAACTGATAAGGTTCATCATTGGAGTCATCTTTATACGGTGACATAGTATGGTTATGATCAAAGCAAGTTAAGAGGCCAAGACCAGAGTGACAACGTTACAGACAGGGAAACGGACAGACAGAAAGACAGAGACAAATATCTAACGGAACAAAGTAACATATACGTACTTTCGACAATTAGTAAATGCCACATGATACTGTGCAGCTGTTGAACACTAACAGACAAAGGATTGCAAAAGATTACAAAGGATTATGAAATATTTCAAAGAAAGAGCATGCCGACAGGAGACCTTTTGTTCCATAGCTAGGTCGGATGCGAAAAAATAAAAATAAAAATAGATGAATAAATAAACAAGTGAATGAGCAAATAAATAAATAGGTAAATAAACAAACGAAATAAACTAAATAAATAGATAACGATAAATAATAAACAAACAGATAAATAACAATAATTCACAAAAAGCAGGTAGGTAATAAAAAATAAATAATAATAATAAATCAATAAATAGAATAAAATAATATAAATGGCAGGCATTACAGCATATTGCTTAGGTGTTTATCTTAATAAATCTTAATCGGACACGCGTATACGATAAGGCTTGTTGATATCAGAAGGTGATTGTATACATCGGAGGGAGAAATTCAGATTGGTGAGAATACTTTGAGACATTAAGTTACCCCTCAATACTGTTACATATTTTGTACATATTTACCTAATTTGCAACAGGTGATTTTATACAGATAATGGGTGTGGCCTCTCTCATTAAAGGGGTCTCGATCAATTCAGACCCTTTTAAAGCAGAGCCCGACCTCTCAGCTGATTAGAATTGTCTCTAATTCGAATAGAAAATGTAAGCTGCGTTGCCATGTTCAAGAAGCTAAGTTTCCATCACACCTACGCGGCTCAAGTGAGTTCGTTTGCGTAGAAACGACTTGGGTTACAATATTTAATCTTTTTTCGGATTTCCAAATATCAAATCACCTTTGTGTCATAAATTGAGAAGCTGAAGGGCTAACTAAGAGAAGTTAAACCTAGACGATTGTTAGACACATTGTTGAATTCTAGACTTAAGAAAGTCTAGAATATTGTCAACGAGGTCGTCTTCCAGCTTTTCGAATTCACAACATTTGACGAGAAACTTGAATGTGTGTCGGGGATTTAGACATTAGAGATAGATTAGGTCACTTACGAGTGCGGGAGTTAAACTCGTGGCTTTGATAGAAATCTATAAATCCAGTTAGAATGATTGAGTATCATGTGACCTGACCGAGATGGAGAATCTAGTTAAATCAGATTCCAATTAGGAATCCAGAGATTTTCTGGAATTACCCTAATGATCCTGATGGAAGCGTGCTGGTTTTCCATTCTCTTAGTTGTGGGTTCGAATCCCGCACTCCTCTCCGATTCCCAATAGTGACTGTTAAGCCTCGTTGACACGGGGCTAGTTTAGTAGCCGCTAGTGCTAGATCCTGCAAGTTAACTTACCTGGCAAGTAAATGTTGACACTAGGATACTTTAGAAACCTGTTTACCAGCTTACCGTTGACACTAGGCAAGTAGAGGGCTAGTCTACAAGTCGCTAGCACTAGTGACTGTTAAACTAGCCCTGTGTCAACGAGGCTTTAACTAAAGATTACAAAGGAAGAGAATGCTGAAAGGAGACCTTTTGGTCCATAACTATCCGAGCGTACAGAGCAAACGTAACGCCCTTGGCCGCAGCTACTCAGCGCCTCCTGGCGTAGGCTCCTTCACCTAATGATCTTTGATTTGGGATCTTCTCTGAGACATTTCAAGCTGTGATGGTCTTTAGCCAAATAAAATCATTTGTTATCAACCAGAATAAAATGTTTAAATGACCTCCTCCCCACCTCCCTCCTCCCCCTACTGCTCTCCTCCTCCTACCTGTCTCCTCCCCCACTCCCTCCTCCCCCATCTCCCTCTTCCCCTAACTCCTTCCTCCCCCCCCCGTACCACCTTCTTCACCCTTCTCCCCACCTCCCTCACCCCGTACCACCTTCTTCCCCCACCTCTCTCCTCTCCCTCCTCCCCTTACCTCCCTCCTCCCCTTACCTCCCTCCTCCCCTTACCTCCCTCCTCCCCTTACCCCCTCCTCCCCTTACCCCCTTCTCCCCTTACCTCCCTCCTGCCCTTACCCCCTTCTCCTTATCTCACTCCTCCCTTCCCTTCCCTCCTTTCCTTATCTCCCTCCTCTACCACCTCTCTCCTCCCCAACTCCCTCTTCCCCATCTCTTTCTTCCTCCATCTCCCTCCTCCTCCCCACCTCCCTCCTCCCAATTCCCTCCTCCCCACCTCCCTCCTCTCCACCTCCCTTCTCTCCACCTCCCCCCTCCCCACCTCCCTTCTCCCCCACCTCCCTTCTCCCCCACCTCCCTCCTCCCCAACCTCCCTCCTCCCCACCTCCTTCCTCCCCAACCTCCTTTCTCCCCCACCTATCTCCTCCCCAAAACCTCCCACTTCCCCTACCTTCCTCTTCCCTTGTACCTCCGTCTTCTCCCCCTCCCTCCTCTCCCTCCTCCTTTCATCCCCTTCCTCCCCTTACCTCCCTTCTCCTTCCCCCCCTCCCTCCATCCCTTGTGTCTTAACAACCATATCTCTTACAGCCCAAGACAAATTAATTGATCTTTAAAAATGTAATTGATACTAGCCTAACTATGGCCACTGGGTGGGGCTGAGGAGGGAGGCGGAAGTATGGGGTGGGAAAGGGAAAGGGAGGGGGGGAAGTTTATAGCGAAGGAGGGGAGAAGGTTGGGAGTAGAGGAGGGAGGAAGGGAAGTAGGGAAGAGGGAGAAGGGAGGATGGGAGGATATATGGGAGAGGGGAAGGGGAGAGAGGAGTGAAAAAGGAAAGGGAAATAAGGGAGGGGAAAGAAAGGAATAGGAAGAAGGAAGGAAGAGTGGATCAGGGGTAGGGGAAATGAAAAAAATAGAGGAGAGGAAGGTAAGGGGCATGTATATATATATATATATATATATATATATATACATATATATATATATATATATATATATATGTATATATATATATATATGTATATATATATATGTATATATATATATATATATATATATATATATATATATATAGGTATGTGTGTGCATATATATATACATATATATATATATGTATATATATATATATATATATATACTGTATATATGTGTGTGTTTATGTGTGTGTGTGTGCATATATATATATATATATATGTATATATACATATATATATATGTATATATACATATATATATATATATATATATATATATATATATATATATATATATATATATATATATATATGTATGTATATATATCTGGCGCGGTCGTGTGAATCACGGAATGATATGAAGGAGACCTTTGTTCAGCAGTGGACTCAGGATGGCTGATTTGATTGATTGATTGACTGATATATATATATATATATATATATATATATATATATATATATATATATATATATGTATATATGTATATACATTTGCATACGTTACTTTACTCTTCTATCCATATAATCATTGTCATCCAATGATGTAGACGAGTAACACCCTGTAACCCCAATACATTGTCCAGTCTTGTCACCAGAAAGGCAACGCTTTAATTCACCATTTCGATTCTCGATCAGCAATAACATATGATCAGGGTAGAAAACAAGAACAAATTAAGTAAATGTATATACATATATATATATATATATATATATATATATATATATAAATATATAGAGAGAGAGAGAGA
>NC_134785.1:698627-703627 GCF_046742065.1 Oratosquilla oratoria | reverse complement strand
TGAACCATTGAGAACTAGAAGATCTGATACAGTTAAAAAAAAAAAAAAAAAAAATCTCGAATAAGACAGGTGAGTAGGGAGGGGTATCCCTTGGCTGACCAAAATCGCCTCTCGACAGCCAGAAGTATGTCTAACCTTTTCACTGTCCAAGGTTTGAATAAAACCCCAAACGATGATCATAGTAACAGTATCAGCACTGTCCGCAATTCATCTCCATCTAGGGGTGGCGGTTTGAACCCTGCCACCGGTGGAGTTGAACCAAGGTCATAGTTCATTAAATTCCACGCTACGAAGTCCTCTGCATGGGGCGCCGTCCTAGCCTCCCGATAAGGCGGAGGTTGTGACGTTAAATCATACATTATATATATATATATATATATATATATATATATATATATATATATATTTATATATATATATATATATATATATGTATATACATATGTATATATATGCATACATATGTATATGTATATATATATATATATATATACATACATATGTATATATATGTGTATATATATATATATACATATGTATATATATATATATATATATATATATATATATATATATATATATATATATATATACACACACACACGAGCCAAACAATTATTCATTTCAGGGATCAATCTTCGAATTGATGAGGAGGATTTCGTTGTCTGAGACATACATATGCGATATGTAAAAGAGAGAGAAAGTTGGGAGGAAGAGAAAATCTGTTCTCCCCAGCAGAAGCTTCATCTGATTTGACCTTCCCCCCCAGCCTCTCCCCCCACACCTCACCTCCTCCTTACCTCCCCTCTCCCCTCATCTTAGCTCTCCCCCCACATTCTCCCCCAGCTTACTCCCTCACCTTACCTCTACTTCCTGCTCCCCCTTCCTCCTCCTCCTCCTCCCCCCTCTCTCCCACTTCACTCCCCTCCTCCTCCCCAGAGCACCCTTCATCCCCCTCCTCCTCCTCCCCTAGCTCTCCCATCAACCCTCTCTTCCTCCAGTTTCATTTCCTTCCTCTTCCTCCTCTAGATTGCCCTCCATCCCACATCTCCCCCTAGTACTCCTCCCCCTCCTCCTCAAGCTCCCCTTTCATCTCCCTCCACCATAGCTCTCCCTTCATCCCCTCCTCCTGCTTTATCTCCCCCTTCTCCTTCCCTATCTCCCCCTTCGTCCTCATCCTCATCCTCTATCTCTCCCTTTACCCCATTTCTCCCTTAGCTCTCCTTCCTCCTCCCCTAGCTCCCCTCCATCCTCCTCCTCTCCTTCCTCCCCCTTCATCCCCTTCCTCCTTTTTTAGCTCCCACTTCAACCCCCTCCTCCTCCCTTAGCTTCCCCTTCATCCCACTCCTCCGCTTTTATCCGCTTCCTCCTCCTCCTCCCCTAGCTCCTCTTCCCTCCTCACCAAGTCCACCCTCCGGAGCTCTCGGCAGACTCTAAAAGGACCTCAGCCGGAGGGACAAGGTCTTGTGCGAGTTCTTCGGGAGACCCTTGTCATTACCTCATGGCAGGGTCTGATCTTTGGATTATACGGCTAGCAGGGCTCCCCACGCGCTTGGCCTCAAATACCAACAAACCGACGGCCGACGAGGTGCCGGGGGAGGAGGGGGGAGGTCTTGATGTCGCTCTTCAGCGAAGTGCCCCCAAGGAAATCGGGAGGTCCCGCAACGTCAAAACGTGCCATTTCCGACCAGGAACTTGTTTTACATTGCTTTTGATTTCTGGTTGTTGAGGCGGTGGATGAGTATCATCTGGGTGGTTTCACACTGGTGTCAAAGATGAGGAGGACACTTGTTGGTGTCTTGGGTATGTTATCCGGAGTGTCCCAGACGGTGGGAGGGCTGTATCTAGGAGTGGTGTCATTTTAAAGTGAGATGATATCTTTTGGAGGGGAGACGAAATTGCCGCAGACGAGTAGATGAAAATGGTAACGTCATGTGGCGTCTTCTTCGTGTAATGACGTCAGAGAAGATTTTGAAGTAGTCAGCTAAAAGGATATTTTTGGGGGCATATGTTCTTCGTCTCTCTCTAAGAAACTTTATTGCGTACAGATTGAAGAGAAGATTTTGAAATGTTCAGCAAGAAGGATATTTTTGGGGGGTACATATTTTTTCGTCTGTAATTTTTTTTGGACACAATTCAGATATTTTGAAATGTTTAGCAAGAAGAATATTTTTGGGAGTACATGTTCTTCGTCTATAGAAGATTTTTTTTTTTTTTTTCAAAATCTATATGATTTTGAAATGTTCAGCAAGAAAAATAATTTTTTTTTTTGTAGACAGAATTGAAAAGATTTTGAATTGTTCAGCAAGAAGAATATTTTTGGGGGTACATGTTCTTCGTCTCTAAAAAAAATGGTAAACAGAATTAAGAACAAACTTTTTATATTCATTCAGCAAGGAAGGCTTCTTTTTTAGGTTTCTGGTCCTCTTCGTCTCTTTAGGAAATTCTATCTGGCAAAGAATTAAGAGGAGAATTTTGAAATATTTATCAAGGAAGACATTATCATAACACTTCAGATGTTCTATGTATCTATAAGAACTTTGTCTCGCACAGAATGGAGAGAAATTTTTTGAAATGTTTTTTGAGGATTTTTTTTTAACACTTCTGAACTTTTACGTCTCCTTGAGAAATTTTATTGCACACAAAATCAAAATGAAAAATGTTCAAACATTCAGTGAGGAAGTTTTTGTGACATTTTTGGTTATATATTCTGGCACAGAATTTAGAGAAAAAAAATGAAATATTCAGCAAGGAAGATTTTTTTTTTCTTCCTTTTTACATTTCTGGTTACATGTATGCGGTGGTACTGCAAGGCCGAGAGCGAAACTGCCCATTTACAAAACTCGTTAACCCGCTCTCCCCCATCAAAAGATGCAGCCCTGAGAGGCTGGGACTCGGTCTCTTGCCTTTCTACGAACTTCAGCAGGACATCTTACAATTTTTCACAAAAGGAGAACTGACAACCGACGACTGGTCTCCTCCCCTTACCACTTTCAGCTGGTGACATAGAAACAGCCCCACACTCACACAACACGGACTACATTCCAAAGTTAGTAAAAGTGTATTTCTCACAATAAAATCCCCTGGCGATAAGTAGACAAAATTTGCATTATGACATCACTCCTGAACGGGTCAACATTATTACACTGGGCTAAATTTCCTCCGACTGTTGGAGCAGATTTCCAGCCCGCAAATTTCGGGAACGAATCTGATATGTCGGAGGAAAATAATTTTCCTCCGGTAAATCAGATGGTATTCTATGTATTGTTGTTGAGAAAACAAAATAGTTTGCTATAGTGATTTTACGGTGTAAAAAGTTTTGGAGGTGTGCGGTACCGTCGATTAATCGGAGGTTGGAGCAAAAATAGCCCAGTGTGATACCTTTAGGTCTACGATTATTCACATTCTTCGACCTTGCCACCCACTGAAGTCAGGAATGGGTAGTTCAGGACCCTAACATATGGTTTCAGGGGCTACTGCAACTGTTATATCAATACAAGAAACAGACCTTAGTTTGTCAAACTATATGGCCCCGTTCACACTGGCGGTTTGAACCGAACGGAAACCACGGCGGTACGGCATAGCCGAAGAAAAAACTGCGCTGCACGGTTGTGTGTGAATGCCTCCATTGAGTTACATTGTAATTGAACCACCGTTGTTCAAACCGCTAGTGTGAACAGGACCTATCTGTATATCAATAACCAACCAAACTTGATTAAAAAAAAAAAAAAAAAAAAATTAAAGTGGTTTGTTTATTATAAACAAATTATGATATATATGTATATATATATACATATATATACATATGTATATATATGTATGTATATATGTATATATATATGTGTATATATATATATATATATATATATATATATATATATAACTACAAAGTAATGTCGTAACACAGTAAATTTCAACAAAAACCCACTGTGTTGGATAAGAAGAAATGAAATAAATAGATTCCATATATTTCGATCACGGACTGTGATCCTCTTCAGTGGAATACAGAGTAGAGGAGCAAAAGGCATGTCTTATAAACAGTAAAAGAAGAAACATGGATAGGACTCAGGTAGCGTCTAATGCTTTGCGGGGCAGGTCACCCGCCTTCACCAGAGATGGTAGTAATTTGTGGACTGCCCAGGTGGTAATGCAGTCAGGTGACCATTGTCCATGAGATATATTGAAATTTGGAAATTTGTTAATCAAGGATGATTCTATTATTTTCCTTTTAAAACTGCACTTTGAATTGAATATAATTTTTGCTTCATTCCAATCTATACGGTGGCCTTCCTTGTCTACGTGTTGGAAGACAGCGGAATTTTGGTGTGCATATTTGACTGAATTTCTGTGTTCTTGCATCCTGGTATGCAAATCTCTATCTGTTTGTCCCCAATATACATCATTACAATCCGAGCATGGAAGTTTATACACACCTTGATGTATTTCTTCTCTAGGTCTTTGGTGTACATTAACTACTTTCCTAGACAAATTATTGGGAAAACTAAAAAATATTTTAATGTCTTTCTGTGGTAAAAATTGCGAAATGTCATTTAAGGACCTATTATAAGGCAATTTGATACAGTTTTTTTCCCAACCGAAATTCTTACTGGAATGGGAAGTGGATCCAAAGTGACTAGTTTTGGCTTTGCTTAGGGCTCTATTTAAGAACCAATCAGGATACCCTATTCTTTTTAATTGATTCCTGATGGTTGTGATCTCCATTTCCAGATAGTGTGGACTACATATTCTAAGTGCTCTCAGGAAAAGACCTGAGGCAACACTATATTTAATTTTATCAGGATGGTGAATGAAAAAGTGTACATAACTCCCCGTATGTGTGGGTTTTCTGTACACTGTAAAGGACAAGTGATCCTGGTACCGTATTAATAGGATATCTAGGAATGGCAGTCTATTATCCACCTCCCATTCAACTTTAAATTTAATATTAGTGGTTAAGTTGTTTAGTTGTTCAAAGAAAGCATCGAAAGATCCCCACTCAT
>NC_134785.1:691127-693627 GCF_046742065.1 Oratosquilla oratoria | reverse complement strand
CTATTTTGTTATATTAATTACTTTTATTTTATTTTTTCTTTTGTACCAACAATACACGATGTACACAATGCTTGTCACTTAATTGCTCCCACTTTCTCACGCTTACAACATGTCATCAACATGTCACGCTCAAGTCACATCCACGTCACTCAACGACATCCGACATACCATACAACACGTAATGGAAGACTGCATTATACACAATCATGCACGCAAACAACACAACATGCACTCTATAAAGGATTTGTGGGAAAACCCAGTTTTGGCTGTGGCATTCCTTGGGGAGACGGGACTGCTCGGACAGACAGTCTAGGGAACGACAACAACAACAACAACGTCATCCGACGATTAGTGTGTCACTTTACAACACAATAACGTTGTTAAAGAATGACGTCAATCTAATTTTGTTAAGGTTGTTATCACACTGGGCTATTTTACCTCCAACTGTTGGAGCAGCTTTGGAGAAGAATTCTGATATGTTGCAGGAAAATTCTTTTCTTTAGCTTAGCTTAGCCTAGCCTAGCCTAGCTTAGCTTAACTTAGCTTAGACTAACTGGCTAATCTTAGCTTAGGTTAGTTTAGCCTAGCCCACACTAGCTTAGCTTATCTTAGCTTAGTTTAACTTAGTTTAGCTTAGCTTAGCCTAGCCTAGCCTAGCCTAGCCTAGCCTAGCCTAGCTTAGCTTAACTTAGCTTAGACTAGCTTGGCTAATATTAGCTTAGGTTAGTTTAGCCTAGCCCACACTAGCTTAACTTATCTTAGCTTAGCTTAACTTAGTTTAGCTTAGCTTAGCTTAGCTTAGGTGAGGTTAGCTTAACTTAGCTTATTTTAGGTGAGGTTAGCTTAGCTTAGTTTAGGTTAACTCAGATTATCTTAGCTAACTTTAGCTTAGCATAGCCTAACTTAACTTAGGTAAGTGTAGGCTAATTTAGCAGAACTAAGCTTAGCTTAGGTGAGTGTATGTTAGCCTAGCTTAGCTTAGCTTAGCTTAGCTTATCTTATCTTATCTTAGTTTGTGTATAAGAACACGATCGCATGTACTCACAAATTCGTAGAACCTGTAAAAAGTCTTAAAAAAAAAAAAAAAATTAAAGAAAAGGAACTTTCGGGTCTTGATACCCGAAAGGACCGGAGGGGTTCTTGGCCTCGATGTGGACGGTCTGGCCACTTTGCGAACGGGTGCGAACTCGTCCCGCCGGGGATGAGGACCCGAACCGATCTCGGCTCCATTTGAATCTACATAAGCCCCGCGGGCATGCCCTTATATGGGATGGAGGATCGAAGGGGTTGGAGGAGGAAGGTGGAGAAGGAGGAGGAGGAGGAGGAGGAGAAGGAGGGGAAAAGGGAGATAGACAGGGAAAGGATGAAGGAAAGGGGAGGAGGAAAAGGAAGAAGAGAAGGAGGAGGAGGAGGAGGAGAAGGAATGATAGAAGGACGAGGGGGAGAAGAAGGAGTAATAGAAGGAGGAGGAGGAGGGGAAAAGGAGGAATAGGAGGAGGAGGAGGAGAGGAGGGAAAAAGACAGATGAAGAGAAGAATGAGGAGGGGGAAGGAAGATAGACGGGGAAAAGATGAAAGACAGGGGAGGAGAAAAAAGAGGAAGAGGAGGGGAGGAGAAGAAAGAAGAGGAAGAGGAGGAGGAAGAGGAGGAAGAGGAGGAAGAGGAGGAGGAGGAGGAAGAGGAGGAAGAGGAGGAAGAGTAGGAGGGTGTGGTGGGAAGAAGAGGAGTAGGAGTAGGAGGAGGAGGGGAAGGGGGAAAGGGAGATAAATGGGGAGAAGATGAAGGAGAGGGGGAGGAGGGGAAAGAAGAAGAAGAGGAGGAGGAGGAGGAGGAGGAGGAGGAGGAGGAAGGGAAAAGAGGAGAAATAGGAGAGCGAGCAGAAGGAGGAGAAAGAGGAAAGGAGGAAAGAGGAGGAAAGAGAGATAGACGGGGAGAAGACGAACGAGAGGAGTAGGAAGAGAAAAAAAAAAGAAGAGGAGGAAGAAGACGGTAGAGAAGGAAAAACCGGAGGAGGAAGAAGAGGAGAAGGGGAGAAAAGGAGGTATATGAGGAGGAGAAGGAGGTGGGAAAGAGAAGTAGGAGGAGTGAGGTAAGGGGGAAGAGAGGTAGATGGGGAGATGTTGAAGGAGAGGGGGAAGAGGAGGTTTGGGGAAGGAGGAGGAGGAAGAAGAGGAGGAGGAAGGGCGAAGGAAAAGGAGGAGGAGGTGGAGGAGGGGGAAAGGGAAATAGACGGGGAGAAGAGGAGAGGTGGAGGAGAAGGAAGAGGAAGACGAGGAGGAACAGGGGGATGAGAAGGAGGAGGAAGAGGAAAAGTTGGAGGAGCTGGAGGGTAGGAGAAGGAAGAAGGAGGACTAGAAGGAGGAGGGGAGAAAGAGGAGGAAGAAGAAGAGGAGGAGGAGGAAAAGGAAGAGGAGGAGGAGGAGATGAAGAGGAAAAGGTCTCCTGTCGGCATGCTTTGCCTTTGTAATCCTTTGTAATCTTTGTATATGGGGGGAGAAGA
>NC_134785.1:676127-681127 GCF_046742065.1 Oratosquilla oratoria | reverse complement strand
TGTGTGTGTGTGTGTGTGTGTGTGAGTGTGTGTGTGTGTGTGTGTGTGTGTGTGTGTGTGTGTGTGTGTGTGTGGTGTGTGGTGTGTGTGTGTGTGTGTGTGTGTGTGTGTGTGTGTGTGTGTGTGTGTGTGTGTGTGTGTGTGTGTGTGTGTGTGTGTGTGTGTGTGTGTGTGTGTGTGTGTGTGTGTGTGTGTGTGTGTGTGTGTGTGTGTGTGTGTGTGTGTGTGTGTTGTGTGTGTGTGTGGTGTGTGTGTGTGTGTGTGTGTTGTGTGTGTGTGTGTGTGTGTGTGTGTGTGGTGTGTGTGTGTGTGTGTGTGTGGTGTGTGTGTGTGTGTGTGTGTGTGTGTGTGTGTGTGTGTGTGTGTGTGTGTGTGTGTGTGTGTGTGTGTGTGTGTGTGGTGTGTGTGTGTGTGTGGTGTGTGTGTGGTGTGTGTGTGTGTGTGTGTGTGTGTGTGTGTGTGTGTGTGTGTGTGTGTGTGTGTGTGTGTGTGGTGTGTGTGTGTGTGTGGTGTGTGTGTGTGTGTGTGTGTGTGTGCGTGTGTGTGTGTGTGTGTGTGTGTGTGTGTGTGTGTGTGTGTGTGTGTGTGTGTGTGTGTGTGTGTGTGTGTGTGTGTGTGTGTGTGTGTGTGTGTGTGTGTATGTGTGTGTGTGTTTGTGAGTGTGTGTGGTGGCATGTATGTGTATATGTTTTATAAATCACTTTTCCAATTTCCTTTCTTAGGATACAAAAGACTCACTGAAATCATTATCTCTAATATTACAGGAGTAATATACATGTATATATATATATATATATATATATATATATATATATATATATATATATATACATATACATATATATATGTATATATATATATATATATACGAGTATATATATGTATATATACATATATATATATATTATATATATATATGTGTGTGTGTGTGTGTGTGTGTGTGTGTGTGTGTGTGTGTGTGTGTGTGTGTGTGCGTGTGTGTCTGTATATATATATATATATATATATATATACATATATATATATATATATATGTATGTATATATATATACATATACAGTATACATACATGAGGTGGAATGGGCGGGGGAATGGGGGCTGAGGTAGTAGATGTGAGCAAAATTTGACACAGTCTGAAGGGATTTCTCCCTGTCTTCTCATTTCTGCATTGAGAGGACGGAAAGGGGTGGGTCGCCGATTTAGTTAAGCGGCCTTGCTTTGGATATGGTGTATCTTGCGACACTGCTTCTGACCCAGGGCAGTGGACAAGATGCAGGGATGGCCCGTCATCCACGAGGTGCTGAGATGAGAGGGAAGGTGGAGGGGTGTGGAGTGTATTCAGGGATGGAATGGGTGGGAATTGATCTTATGCCTTTTCCTTTTTGGCTACCTCCCTTGTAAGGGGGAAAAAGCCTTGTTATATGTATGTATGTATACATATATATATATATATATATATATATATATATATATATATATATTGCAATTCATAATTTGCATGTCAGAAATCGCAAAACTTTTCGTTCAAATTGAATATATAATGAGATAAAGAATGTAGGATGAAATAATGTATATAAGTATCGCATGTAGCATTGATCCTTTTGTATCTACGATAGGTAAGGTGGGGAGACTGATGTAGCAATTCAGTAGTCCCGGGTTCGATTGCTGCAAAGGAAGGAAAATAGATGTTACATATTAGAAAGGAGAAGGAGGAGGAGGAGTAGGAGGAGAAGGAGGTGAAGGAGAAGGAGGGAGAGGTGTAGGAGGAGGAGGAGGAGGAGGTGAAGGAGAAGGAGAAGAGGGAGGTGGAGCAAGAGGAAGAGAAGAAGGGTGAGGTGGAAGTAAAAAAAAGAGAAAGAATAAGGTTATAAGGAGGAGCATGTGAAGGAGGAGAGGAAAAGGGAGGTGGAGGAGAAGAAGAAGTTGGAGGCGGGGTAGAAGGAGGAGGTAAAAGAAGAGGATAAAAAGGGGGAGGGAAGAAGGAGAAGGAGGAGGAGGAAAGGGGGCAGAAGAGAAGAAGAGAGAGGCGGAGGAGAAGGAGAAGGAGAAGGAGGAGAAGGAGAGGGAGACAGAGGAAAAGAAAAAGAGAGAGGCGAAGGAGGAGGAGGTTGAAGAAGAGCATAAAAACGGGAAGAGAAGAAGCGGATGTAGAAGGAGGGAAAATGGAAGAACGAGAAAAAGAGAAAGAAGGAGGAGGAGTAGGAAGAGAAATTAGGGGGAAGAGGTGAAAACCACAAGAAATGGAAGAGGAGAGGAAAGAGGAGTATGAGAAAGAGGATAAAGGAGGAGGTAAAGGAGGAGGAAGAGAAGTGGGAGATTAAGAAAGGGAAGAAAAAAGAAGAGGAAGAGAATAAAGACGAGGAAGAGGATGAAGAGGTAAAGGAGGAAGAGAAAGAGAGGGAAGATAAGGAGGAAGGGAAAGAGGAGGATAGGAAAGGGAAGAAAAAGAGGAAAAGAAAGATGAAGAAAAAGGGAATAAAGAAGAAGAAGAGAATGATAAGGTAAAGGGGCAAGAGAAGGAGAGGGAGGAGAGATAGGAAGGGAAAAAGGAGGATGAAAAAGGTAAGAAAAGGAGGAAGAGGAAGGAAAAGAAAATAAAGAAGAAGAAGAGGAGGAGGAGCAGGAGGAGGAGGAGGAGAAGGTAGAGGGGTTGGATGTAAAAGAAGAATAAGAAAAGTATAGGTAGATAAAGGCGATCAAAACGTGTTAATTATCTACCAAAATCGACCTTCTGTGTTTACAAAATATTTGAAAATCTGCACACCCCTTCAGTAAGGTTACATACCTTATATATTTCATTCTAACTAATACTAGTCGATTCTATTCAGCTAGAGAGCTACCTAGGGTCTCGATCGATCTCAGCTCTCGTTTTGTATGGGGGTCGCACGCCCCCTTTGAGATGAATAAAATCGCCTGGCGATAGTCCCATAATGATAGATGATATCATGCTTAGCACGTCACTAGGTGCTTGAAGCTGCTTATACAAACGTATTGAAGGGGAAGAAATATATTAATTGTTGAGTTGTGATTACACCTGAAGATAAAAGCCAGATATATCGTGATAATTAAATTCAGTAATCGATTTAACCTGTCTAATTAGGTAATTGTTTTGTCGTAAATTACTGCCAACGTTACTCTAATTATGTAATCCCCCACTAATTTTATTATGCTTAATGGTCCGAGGCTTTAATTAATCAATTTATAATTCAAGGGCGCGATAAATTTATGGGGAATTGCCGGTAGTAGTTACTTGCCAGGATGCGACACTCGCATTAGTTTATGGTTGGATATTTGTCAAAGTGTCGTGTGTGTGTGTGTGTGTGTGTGTGTGTGTGTGTTGTGTGTGTGTGTGTGTGTGTGTGTGTGTGGGTTTCGGATGTGTGTGTGTGTTGTGTGTGTGTGTGTGTGTGTGTGTGTGTGTGTGTTGTGTATGTCGTGTGTGTGTGTGTGTGTGTGTGTTGGTGTGTGTTTTGGCTCCTGTTAGTGTGTGGTGTGTTGGTCCTGTCC
The DNA here is from genome assembly GCF_046742065.1 of Oratosquilla oratoria. NCBI lineage: Eukaryota > Metazoa > Arthropoda > Malacostraca > Stomatopoda > Squillidae > Oratosquilla > Oratosquilla oratoria. The sequence continues at coordinate 677,620 of NC_134785.1, read as the reverse complement.
TCTCTCTCTCTCTGTATGCTATGTATGTGTGGATGTAATGTATGTGTTTCGCTAGTTTGTCTAAAATACAATTCATGCTGCTTTTGCTCCGTTAGACTTCTGTTTGTAACCACTGTTTGACGTTTGTTCTGTTCCTGTCTGTCTAATCTTGTAACCCCCAACCCCCTTGTCATGCACGTTTTATCTGTATTGTCTGTAACGCTGCCATGCACGTTGTGGCCCGCTTAAACTTGCTTTCATCATGAACAAGTAGTTTTCTTCCAAGCCTTACAATGCATAACTTCTGTTAGCAAAATGTGCTTACTAAGCCTGAGTGGAGGTCTGAATTAACTCAGATCTCATAAAACTCATGAAAGAAGAATATTAATATAATTTTACAACATAAGAATGAAGATAAAATGCCAAGAACTTCATGTAAGTCGGTGTGTAGGAATTTTTTTCTATTAAAAATTTTTTGGTTGAAGTAAGATCGTCCAGCCATTAGACAGAAATTAGAAATATTCAATTTCTAAGACGATCATGAATGGTTAAGTCGAAATTAATCTAATCCGAAAGCTTCATGAAGTCTGGGTGTGTATGTTTTTTTTTCTGTTTAATAAATTTTTTTTTTATTAAGATCGTCCAGCGTTAGATTGAATATAGGATATTCAATTTCCTAACATCGACCACAAATGGTTAATCATCAGTTACCTACAAAATTTATTTTTACTGATTTGAATATAAATCACTTGTTATTAGATAGAATGAAATGTTTCAAGTATGCCAAACCCTGATTTAACCTGACCTGACCTAACCTAACCTAAACTAATATTAACGTAACTTAACTTAATTTAATTTAACGTAACTTAACGAGCACGTTACCTAACTTAAGTCCTAACCTAACCTAAACCTAAACCGATACCTTATACCTTTCCTTTCCGTTACCGTTCCTCTTCCGAACCGATCTGTCTTTACCTTTTGTCGTGCTTAACCTAACGCTAACCTAAATTAACTTAAACTATTCCTAACCTAAACCTAACCTTATCCTAGCCTATCATTAATCTAACCTTGCTAGCCTAGCCTAGCCTTGCCTCATAGCCTAGCCTAGCCTTAACTATCCTAACCTAACCTAATAACTTTACACTAACCTAGCCGTTGCCTAGCCTAACCTTAACCTAACCGATCCTTATCTTTACCTAACCTGAACTAAAGATTTATAAACATTTCTCTCTTGACTACATCTCTTTTGTTTACTAATTTACTCTTGGTAATTTATTGTTATATGGGAGTCGCGGTCTGGTAATATAGAAGTAATAACAGCTATTGTCCTCATTGTCTCATTACCGGCAGGCTCACTTACCATATTATCTTATAGGATAAAGTTAGTCATTAACTAATTAGGATTAAGTCTGAGTTCTTGGTTATATTAAAGGAGATTAATGAATGTGTTTAGTTTACTGATGTGAAAAATAGATTAAAAGAAAAATATGTAGGGAAATATTCGTGGGAAATTG
>NC_134785.1:667500-675627 GCF_046742065.1 Oratosquilla oratoria | reverse complement strand
GACGAGGAAGAGGATGAAGAGGTAAAGGAGGAAGAGAAAGAGAGGGAAGAGGAGGAAGGGAAAGAGGAGGATAGGAAAGGGAAGAAAAAGAGGAAAAGAAAGATGAAGAAAAAGGGAATAAAGAAGAAGAAGAGGATGATAAGGTAAAGGGGCAAGAGAAGGAGAGGGAGGAGAGATAGGAAAGGAAAAAGGAGGATGAAAAAGGTAAGAAAAGGAGGAAGAGGAAGGAAAAGAAAATAAAGAAGAAGAAGAGGAGGAGGAGCAGGAGGAGGAGGAGGAGAAGGTAGAGGGGTTGGATGTAAAAGAAGAATAAGAAAAGTATAGGTAGATAAAGGCGATCAAAACGTGTTAATTATCTACCAAAATCGACCTTCTGTGTTTACAAAATATTTGAAAATCTGCACACCCCTTCAGTAAGGTTACATACCTTATATATTTCATTCTAACTAATACTAGACGATTCTATTCAGCTAGGGAGCAACCTAGGGGTCTCGATCGATTCAGCTCTCGTTTTGTATGGGGTCCACGCCCCCTTTGAGATGAATAAAATCGCCTGGCGATAGTCATAATGATAGATGATAACATGCTTAGCACGTCACTAGGTTGAAGCTGCTTACAAACGTATTGAAGGGGAAGAATATATTAATTGTTGAGTTGTGTAACCTGAGATAAAAGCAGAATATCGTGATAATTAATTCAGTATCGATTACCTGTCTAATTAGGTAATTGTTTGTCGTAATTACTCCAACGTTACTCTAATTATGTAATCCCCAATTTTATTATGCTTAATGGCCGAGGCTTTAATTAATCAATTTATAATTCAAGGGGCGATAAATTTATGGGGAATTGCGGTAATAGTTACTTGCCAGGATGCGACACTCGCATAGTTTATGGTTGGATATTTGTCAAAGTGTGTGTGTGTGTGTGTGTGTGTGTGTGTGTGTGTGTGTGTGTGTGTGTGTGTGTGTGTGTGTGTGTGTGTGTGTGTGTGTGTGTGTGTGTGTGTGTGTGTGTGTGTGTGTGTGTGTGTGTGTGTGTGTGTGTGTGTGTGTGTGTGTGTGTGTGTGTGTGTGTGTGTGTCTGTCTCTCTCTCTCTCTGTATCTATGTATGTGTGGATGTATGTATGTGTTTGCTAGTTGTCTAAAATACAATTATGTTGCTTTGCTCCGTTAGACTTCTGTTTGTAACACTGTAAGACATTTGTCTGTCTGTCTGTCAATCTGTAACGTTGTCATGCACGTTTATCTGTCTGTCTGTAACGCTGCCATGCACGTTGTGGCCGCTTAACTTGCTTTCATCATGACCAAGTAGTTTTCTTCAAGCCTTACATGCATAACTTCTGTTAGCAAATGTGCTTACTAAGCCTGAGTGAGTCTGAATTAACTCAGATCTCATAAAACTCATGAAAGAAGAATATTAATATAATTTACAACATAAGATGAAGATAAAATCCAAGAACTTCATGAAGTCGTGTGTAGGATTTTTTTCTATTAAAATGTTTTGGTTGAGTAAGATCGTCCAGCATTAGACAGAATTAGATATTCAATTTCTAAGACGATCATGAATGGTTAATCGAAATTAATCTAATCCGAAAGCTTCATGAAGTCGTGTGTATGTTTTTTTTTTCTGTTTAATAAAAAATTGTTGATTAAGATCGTCCAGCGTTAGATAGAATTAGATATTCAATTTCTAACACGACCACAAATGGTTAATTATCAGTTACCTACAAATTTATTTTCTAATTTGAATATAATCACTTGTTATTAGATAGAATGAAATGTTTCAAGTATGCAAACCTGATTTAACCTGACCTGACCTAACCTAACCTAAACTAAAATTAACGTAACTTAACTTAAAATAATTTAACGTAACTTAACGCAACGTAACCTAGCCTAGCCTAACCTAACCTAACCTAACCTAACCTAACCTAACCTAACCTAACCTAACCTAACCTAACCTAACCTAACCTAACCTAATCTAGCTTAACCTAACCTAACCTAACTTAACTTAACCTAACCTAACCTAACCTAACCTAACCTAGCCTAACCTAACCTAACCTAGCCTAACCTAACCTAACCTAGCCTAACCTAACCTAACCTAACCTAACCTAACCTAACTTTACCTAACCTAGCCTAGCCTAGCCTAACCTAACCTAACCTAACCTAACTTAACCTAACCTAACCTAAATATATAACATTTCTCTTTGACAACATCTCTTTTGATTACTAATTACTCTTGGTAATAAATGTATTGGGTAATAAGAAGTAATAACAGCTATTGACCTCATTGTCTCATTACCGGCAGGCTCATTACCCTATTATCTTATAGGATAAGTTTAGTCATTAACTAATTAGATTAAGTCTGAGTTATGGTTATTAAAGGAGATTAATGAATGTGTATAGTTACTGATGTGAAAAATAGATGAAAAAAAAAATATGTAGGAAATATTCGTGGGAAATTGTAGAGAAAAATGAGACGTCAAATGTTGTAAATTTGAAAAGCTAGAAGACGGCTTTGCTTACAGTATTCTAGGATTCCCTAAATCTACAATTCAACAATGTGTCTCATATGCGTCTAGTTTTAACTTCTCTTAGTTCGTCCTTCAGCTTCTCAGTATATGACGCAAAAGTGATTTGACACTTAGAAATGTATAAATGTATGTATGTATATATGTATGCATATAATATAAGGATAAAGGGGTGAATAACTTCATACCCCTTCCTATTCAAGATGCTCCCTTTAAGATGACGATCATTTCCGTTGGTAATTACCGCATTGTCGAGACTAATTTAGTTGTTAACGCTTTATAGGGGCAATTAGACTTCAGACACTTTAATGAGGGAGTAATTAGGGTAATGACGTGGTCAGCATGCATTCATGTTGTCTCGAGTACATTGTCATGATGAAGAGACCACATGAGGAATAACGGGGATTGAGCTCGGACCTGAAATGTTTGGTGTCATCACCAATGGGTGATGAGCCGGTGAGGGCCTTGACTGTCCACCTCTCTTATGAGTGGGATGAGGCCTTTTGCTATATGTATGTATGTATGTATGTATGTATGTATGTATGTATGTATGTATGTATGTATGTATGTATGTATGTATGTATGTATGTATGTATGTATGTATGTATTTATGCATATATGTATGTATGTATGTAAGTATGTATGCATGCATATATGTATGTATGTATGCATGTACGTATGTATGTATGTATGTATGTATGTATGTATGTATGTATGTATGTATGTATGTATGTATGTATGTATGTATGTATGTATGTATGTATGTATGTTTGCATGTATGTATGTATGTATGTATGTATGTATGTATGTATGCATGTATGTATGTATGTATGTATGTATGTATGTATGTCTGTATGTATATATGTATGTATGTGTGTATGTATGTATGTATGTATGTATGTATGTATGTATGTATGTATGTATGTATGTATGTATGTATGTATGTATGTATGTATGTATGTATGTATGTATGTATGTATTTATGTATGTATGTGTATGTATATGTGTATATCTGTATGTATGTATGTATGTATGTATGTATGTATGTATGTATGTATGTATGTATGTATGTATGTATGTATGTATGTATGTATGTATGTATGTATGTATGTATATATGTATGTATGCTATCAAGAAGAGACATAAGAAATATATTGAAAAGAACAAGTTCTTTGACATGTCCTCTTGAACAATATTAATAACAACAAAGTCTTATAACTTGTTATAATTTAACAAAACGAATGTTGTGGTTAATTTCGTTACTTTTTTATGCCAGGCTAATTTCTTTCATATTATACCTTGATCTCTATTTCTTTTCATCTTTGCATCCCCATTCTCTTTTATTATCATTTTCTCTTTCCATTGCGTCTCGTTAATCTTGTGTTTCTGTCTGCTGTGTTTCTCAATATTAATTTTCCCCTTTCCTGTGGGTAGACTTCACTATCCAGGTAACTATGGAGAGCATCAGTTAGTTCTATCTTTAATGAAATAATCTTGTTGAGTCAGGTATACCATGCCTTTCTAGAGACTGTGGGGATAGGCCGGGGCTCTACCTGAAAGCTTTCTATAATTAAGATCTAAAATGTAAAACAAAGTTTTTTTTTCTAATCTGCCTTCAATGAATATTCGACTTTTCAGAGAATGAGTGATTTAGTATTTTTTAATTAGATTAGTCTAATTATATTTTTATTTATTTTTGTATTCATACTTTTCTTATGTTTCTATGTTTATTTGATTATCTATATGTTTATATCTATTAATTCACTTATTCAATGATTTATTTATTTACTTATTTTATCTCTTTATTTGTTATTTATATATTCATTACTTATATATTTATTCATTTATTTATTCATTCATCTATTTGATTAATTATTTATCTATCTATTCATTTATGTATTTAAGTACTAAATTATATATTCATAACCTTGCTTATTTACTTGTTTGAAAGCTCATGAATTTACGTTTTAATTTATATACTCATTTAGATGTGCATATATAGTAAATTTTAATATTGTATATGTATATTCACTTGTCCATGTGCTGTATATGTTATCTATTTGTTTATTTCTTTATATATATATTTATCTATTCACTTGTTTATTTGCATTTTTTTTTACATATTTCTTTTTTCTGCCTATTCGCAAAATTGTATAATTGTATCTATTCTGATTTATATATTTATTTATGTTTATTGATGTATTTATGTATTTTTTTACTATTTATATAATGTATATATTTGTATCTATTTTCATCTATTCATTTGTTCATTTGTTTATATATATTTTTTGTTAGTTTACTCAATTTTCTTTGGCTGTTTGTCTAGTGTCTGCTGTTACTCATGCAACCGGTAGGTCCGTCGCTTGAGAGATGATATACGAGTTTAAGGACATAAGCTGCCCAAATCAGGCTCGTCCAAAATGGCTTGACAAAGAAACTGAAAAAATATTGTTAAAAAGAGACAGGCTTATAAGAAATATAAGTGCTCGGGTGCACCTAATAACTATCAACGTTACATAATAATACAAAGAGATTAAAAAAGAAAAAAAAATACAATATGAAATGTATATCGCTTATAAATCCAAAGAGAGTCCCAAAGAATTCTTTAGCTACATTAGAGAAAATTTGTTTAATAGGAATCACATTGGCCCATCATTATCTGCTGACGGTCAACTTGAATATTCAAATGAAGGAATGTGTGATATTTCAAACAATTATTTTAACCCAGTATTCGTAAAGAAAAACCTCAAAGTGAACTCCAAACTGAAACCTGTGAAAAGTATAGGGTAAACTTGCTACGGTAAACATAACAAAAGAAAAATTTAAAAGGTGTATAGAGAAACTCAAAATCAATAAAACACCAGGGCCTGACGGTTGGCATCTAAGAACCTTAAAGGAAATGAAAAATGAGATTGTTGTTCCATTAGAATTTTTTCTTTAAAGAAATCCATCATATCCGGAGATGTTCCAAGAGATTAGAAGCTAGCTAACGTTACTCCCGTATTAAAAAAAGGTGACAAAAACAAAAACTACAGGCCTATAAGCTTGACTTCAATCGTAGTAAAAATTATGAAAACTATCATCAGAGATGCTATCGAATATCATTTAGAAAGTAACTATTTGATAAAGGATAGCCGACATGGATTTAGACGGAAACGTTCTTGCGTGACTTATTCGAATTCTACAACACAGTCATCTCGAATTATGACAAAAGAAACAATATAGATTTGATATAACTAGACTTTGCAAAAGCTTTTAATACCATCCCCCCCCCACGAAAAACTACTCACTAGATTAGTAATAGGTTGAAAGATCGAAAACAGAAAAGTTGATTCAAATGGCAAAACTTCTAGATGGAAAAATGTTACGAGTGGAGCTCTTCAGGTTGGGCCACTTCTATTCATAGTACACATGAATCATATAGACAACGGACTAAAGTCTAATGTCTCTAAATTTGCTGATGATACAAAGCTATGTGGAATGGCAAAGGATCACTTAAATAAATTAGATATTCAAGAAGATTTAGATAAATTACAGCAATGTTCTGAAAAGTGGCTAATGAAATCTAACACAAGTAAATGCAAGGTTATGCACATTGGTGAAAATAACAATAAGTAGGATTACAAGTTATTTGGAAATTCGTTAACAAAAGTGGGTAGTGAAAAGGATTTCGGTGTAATTATCAGTAACGATCTCAAATCAGTTAAGCAGTGTATTTCAGCCTCTGAGAAAGCAAATAAGGTTCTAGGACTGATTGCGCGATCTTTTGACTTCAAAAGTCCATCTCTCATTAATAAGCTATATAAATCGTTAGTTCGTCCACATATGGAATATGCTGTTTCCGCATGATCACCGAATCTCATTAAAGACATTTACAGACTGGAAAAAGTACAACGGCGAGCCATAAAGCTGATTCCAAGTATAAAAAATAAATCATACGAAAATCGACTAAAACATATGAATCTGTTTTCCCTAAAAAAGCGTAGACTCAGAGGTGACTTCATACAGGTCTTTAAGATTCTAAAGGGAATTGACAACATCAAAAAGGACCGAATTTTTACATTGAATGAAAATCCGACAAGAAATAATGGTCTCAAACTGTTAGGAAATAGATTTAATTTGGAAGTTAGTAGACACAACTTCGCCAACCGTGTAGTTAATGAATGGAATAAACTTCCTGCAGAGGCAGTGCAATGTAGTTCAGTTCGAAGCTTTAAGATTCGTTTAGATAAACACCTAAGCAAGATGCTGTAATGACTGCCATTTATTTCATGTTATTTGTTTATTTGTTTGTTGTTGTTTGTCTTTGTTTATTACTATTTTGCTTGATTTTCATTTATTATAAGTTATCTGTAAATTTATCATTTACTATTTAACTGTTTGTTTATTATTTAACTATACCTATGCATTTATTTCATTTATTATTATATATATTATTACAATTGTTATTTACTTATTTATTCATTTATCTATTTATTTATTTATCATTATAATATATATTTTTTCGTATCCGACCTAGTTATGGACCAAAAGGTCTCCTGTCGGCATACTCCGCCTTTGTAATCCTTTGTCTTCAGTAGATACTGTCTCTTCTTAGTTAGGTTAGGTTAGGTTAGCTTAGGTCAGGTTTGGATTAATTAGGTTTGGTTCGGTTAGGTTAGGCTAGGCTAGGTTAGGTTTGGTTATTCATATTTTTTTTTTTTTTTTTTTTTTTTAGTTTGGCTAGGTTAGGTTAGGTTAGATTAGGGCAGGTTAGGTTGCAACACTTCTGATGTTCCATTTAACCATCTTTTTCGGGGTCTTGTGGTCTTTTCTCAGTTGGTCTTCAGTCCATGGTTTCTTTTGTATATAATGTCTATACTTGTTAGTTGTCGAAGGTATTTTAGACAATTATGTTACTTTCTTCCGTTAGACGCCTGTCTATAAAGTTGTCACGCACGTTTTGACCTCTTATAGCTTTGATGATAACCATACTATGGTACTTTATCAAGAGGTTTCCAAAGAAGAATCCTATCAATTATCTTGTAATTCTGACGGCATATAACGTCACAATGACGTAAAATGTGATTTTCATTCAAGGCTCCAATACGTCAAAAGCTGTGCCCGTTACGTCAATCTCACCAACGTTTATGATCGTTTCTCAACGGGTTAATCAAGTGTATCTCCTCTTACGTTTGTTGACATTTTAACGTATCAAGATGCAGCATATGCTGAACCTCGTCGACACTTTCGACAACTCCTCTCCCTCAGCGGGATTTAATACATGTTTAACAGAAAGTATTCCTTTACGGTAAAGGTACATTTTGCTCGGCGCAATTATCGCTCAACGATGATTGTTCATGGCTCAATGATGATCGTAGAACGATTATCCAGAGCACTAATTCTTTGTTTATGAATGGGGCTGTTTTGCTTTGGGGTGCAAAGTACGAGGCTGATCATTTTAGTGGAACTTACCAACACGTTGACCCAAATATGATGCTAGGAGGTAAGAGGCACGTCTCCTGCCATTGGTTGTGGTAGGAGGCTAATAATCGTACCGAGAAAAACGTACACACTACTAGGCAATGACAGTCGGACTTTAGCCACCCTTTCCAGGAAT
>NC_134785.1:657500-660000 GCF_046742065.1 Oratosquilla oratoria | reverse complement strand
ACACGCATGCACGGAAAGATCCAATGATTTGTTGATTTCGTCTTGGAACTGTGAGGCACGAAAAGGTTTAACACAGTACACTAGAAAAAAGCGTTAGTGTGTGTGTGTGTGTGTGTGTGTGTGTGTGTGTGTGTGTGTGTGTGTGTGTGTGTGTGTGTGTGTGTATGTATGCATGTATGTGTGTGTGTGTGTGTGTGTGTGTGTGTGTGTGTGTGTGTGTGTGTGTGTGTGTGTGTGTGTGTGTGTGTGTGTGTGTGTGTGTGTGTGTGTGTGTGTGTGTGTGTGTGTGTGTGTGTGTGTGTGTGTGTGTGTGTGTGTGTGTGTGTGTGCGTGCGTGTAGGTGTGAATAAGTGTGTGTGTGCGTGAGTGTATGTGTGTGTGTGTGTATGAGAGTGTGTGTGTGAGTACGTGTGTGTGTGTGTGTGTGTGTGTGTGTGTGTGTGTGTGTGTGTGTGTGTGTGTGTGTGTGTGTGTGTGTGTGTGTGTGTGTGTGAGTTATGTGTGTTGTGTGTGTGTGTGTGTGTGTGTGTGTGTGTGTGTGTGTGTGTGTGTGTGTGTGTGTGTGTGTGTGTGTGTGTGTGTGTGTGTGTGTGTGTGTGTGTGTGTGTGTGTGTGTGTGTGTGTGTGTGCGCGTGTGTGTGTGTGTGCGTGTGAGTTTATACGAGTTTTCAAAACTATGGATATACCTTCTCATATACAATATATATAAAAAACACACCAAAATGGCGTAGGTCTTAATAATTCATCAATCCTTACTGCATTCATGTGTCATAACTTAACCTGTCGTTAATAAGCCAATCACGTATCAGATATAACGTGGGCGTGGCTTCTTGTTTACATGTCTGCGCATTCTGATTGGCTGACATGCGGTTACCATGGCAGCGAGGGACGCGGTTATGGTGACGTCATTGTAGTGAATGTTGATGTGTCTGTTAACCCTAAAATACCAGATGGGCGTACCAAATATGAATAAAACCGTGTAGGAACATCCAGAAAAAATAATAAGTTACCCTTATCTTCATAAGATAGATAATAATTCCCTAAATAAAGCCATAACCAGAAAGATGTAATCGTATGAACAAATTCTTTTTAGAGCAGAACTAATGTACCAATCAAAACTCATAATTGAAAGCTAACTAATATATATTACTAATCCATAACTGCACGATTAGCTAAACTGGCTAGATTATATACATAACCTTAATTAATTGAGTTTGTGTAATGTATCATTCATACACGAGTGGTAGGACTTCACAGAAGATAGATGATGTCATTCATTTATTGAATTGAATTCAAATGGATTAGAATTGAAATACATTTGCTTCCCGTATTGGTCTACTTATAGCGATTTAGAAAAATTGAGTAAATATTCCCGTGATTATCGTGATTATAGACTGAATGATTTATAGTTATATACATATCTAAATGGATAATCCTTTTAACTATGAAGGGCATTTTAATAATACATACAAATATATCCGCCGCAAATGAATACATACACGTATACACTTGCATATACATACGCATACACAGGCATGAATATATAAATACACATGAATACACAGAATCATATATACACGTATACACTTAAGTGTTCACGCAGACACACACGCATGCACACACGCATACACATACGAATATACACAAATATGCATACACACACGCATAAAAGCATACGTACATGTATATGCATTCACATACACATATGCATACATACACGCACATGCACACGTAAACACACGCATATGTATTTACATGCACACATGCGTCCATACACACATGCGTACATACATGCATACATACATGCAGACACGCATACACACGTATGAATACACGTGTACAAGTATACATACGCACATACACATACGCATACATGCATGTATACAAACACACCTACATACACGTATACACATGCACTTACACATATGCATACGCCCTTATACACAAACACACACGAACAGACATGCATACACACGCATGCGTTCGCGCACACATACGTTCACACGCATATACACACATACACACACACAGTGGTAGAGCTCGCAAACTCTACTACAGCAGTCCGAGTTCGAATCCCGCCCAGGGATGAAATAATTTCAGTATTGCTGCGCTACGAGTCGTTACTCCAACTCTGGTCAGCGGGGAGTTGTGTGTGTGCGTGTGCGTGTAAGGTCACATCATTACTCACAGATCGATCATATATGAGTTCTGAGCTCTCATTAGGGAGGGTAATAGATAAATGTCGATCACGAGTCCAACACGTGATTCAAGACCATGGTGAATCACCATGGTAAATCACCATGGTGAATCACACACACACACACACACACACACACACACACACACACACACACACACACACACACACACACACACACACACACACACACACACACACACACACACACACACACACACACCCGTATGCACGCACGCATACACACACACACACACACACACACACACACACACACACACGCACGCACACACACACGCACAC
>NC_134785.1:650000-655000 GCF_046742065.1 Oratosquilla oratoria | reverse complement strand
TGATAATGATAATAATAATAATAATAATAATAATAATAATAATAATAATAATAATAATAATAATAATAATAATAATAATAATAATAATAATAATAATAATAATAATGATAACAATAATAATAATAATAATAATAATAATAATAATAATAATAATAATAATAATAATAATAATAATAATAATAATAATAATAATAATAATAATAATAATAATAATAATAATAATAATAATAATAATAATAATAATAATAATAATAATAATAATAATAATGATAATAATAATGATAATAATAATAATAATAATAATAATAATAATAATAATAATAATAATGTGGATAGGAGGTAAGGGAACACGGGCTGAGGGAAATACTTTTATTCCTGACTAGTTTCGCCTGAGTGGCTTCTTCAGAGGAAGAAGCCACTCAGGCGAAACTAGTCAGGAATAAAAGTATTTCCCTCAGCCCGTGTTCCCTTACCTCCTATCCACATTCGTCACAATGTATACACAATAATAATAATAATAATAATAATAATAATAAAAATAATGATAATAATAATAATAATAATAATGATAATAGTAATAATAATGATAATAATAATAATAATAATAACAACAATGATAATAATAATAATAATAGGAATAATAGTAATAATGATAATAATAATAATAATAATAATAATAATAATAATAATAATAATAATAATAATAATAATAATAATAATGATAATAATAATGATAATGATAATAATAATAATAATAATAAATAATAGTAAGTATGAAGAACATAAATATAATATCTGTAATGACGTAAAAGTTGTGACACTTTTACTTGGAATGCAGCTGAGTTACACATTTTCGTTGCTTTCTCTATGAGTGGGACAGTCGAGATAAGAAAAATCATTATGAAAACTTGTAGCAGAAACGATCTCTCACCCTAGGATAGAAGAATGTTGTCAATCCTCCTCTTGTTGATTCAGAGAAAGTTTATCTGCCTCCTTTGCATATTAAGCTAGGGTTGCTGAAAAAAATAAAGGTATGGATAGAACTGGCAAGAGATTCACATATTTGAAAAATAAGTTTCCTAGAGTAAGTGACGTAAAAATCAAAGAAGGTATTTTTGTTGGACCACAAATTAGGGAGCTGATGAGAGACCAGAATTTTTATGAAGCGCTAAATGATCTTGAAAAAGCTGCATGGCTGTCGTTTAAGAAAGTCTGCGCAGATTGTTTGGGAAATCACAAAGCAAATAACTATTCTGAAATCGTGAAAGAGATACTGACATCGTACAAGGCCTTAGGGTGCAATATGAGCTTAAAACTTCACTTCCTAGACTCTCCCTTGAACTTTTTTCCTGCAAATTTTCGAGCCGTCAATGACAAACGTGGTGAGAAGTTTAACCAGGACATTCTGAACATGGAAACCTGGTTTCAAGGGAAATGGAGCTCTTAAGTGCTGGCTGATTAATGTTGGACACTAAAAAGTGATTTCCTAGAAGCAAATTCCACTCGACAGTTATATATATATATCTACATTTCAAAGGTAAGTTGCATTGAAATATCAGCCACATTTATTAGTTATAATTGCTTAAAATGTATTATGCTATCACAGAAAAATTATGCCTGATAGAAAAATTTTGAAAACATATTTGAAATCAGCAGAAAAATTCTAACAAGTTTACCACCTTTTGCTTGTGGGACAGGTATTTTAATGATAATAAAAAAATATGACCAGTGTTATCTATAAGACTATGCAAGGGAACTTTGCTCCAGTCACTAACTACGCGACTGGCGAAAATGGTTCAACTAAAGGTGGTGGCACAGTAAGCTAGCACGCTACTTGCTTTTGCTACTTCGTTTGAATAGCAATTACTTCAATTACAATATTCTAGATTTCCGTAAGAACCGGAGCCCTTACATGTCTAAGTGACACCCCAGGGCAAAGCTCTCAGTGATACCCCCCTCCCTTCCCCCATCACCCCTTCGCATCTCCACTATTCCTTACTGCCTATTATAGCTATTGGCTTGCGAAGTAAATAAACAGATTTTAAATTTTTTATTTTATGTCCCTATTGCAGAAAGGAAAAACATTTCATATTCTGTTGATTCTAACGCAATATTCGTATATTACATTTAAATATTCACGGCTCCTTTGACATTTTTTTTTATTATAATTATTTTGTCAGCCTTGTAGGCGGCATGTCCAGGCTAAAATTGCCGCCCACACCCCCGCCTAAATGAACCGTTCCAGGTCCTATGCTTCCCCCACCCCCCAATGTGAGGGCCCTGGTAAGAACATCTCAACAATGTGTCCAACACTCGTATTTTAAGTTTAACTTCTCTTCCTTCGTCACTCAGCTTCTCAGTCTATGACACGCAAAGAGTAATTTGACATTTGGAAATTTTAAAAACAAAAGATCGTAACTGAAGTCGTTTCTACTCAAACGAAGTAGTAAAAGCAAGTAGCATGCTAGCGAGAAATGCTTAGTGTGCCGTCACCTTTACTTCGAGAGAGATGGTTCATCATATTAGTGGTCATGACCCAATACTGGGTCAGCAGCTTTTGTTTACTAGGTCACCACGTCCATCTATAAAATTTGATAGAATTTACCTTACTATCAATAAATGTATTTATTTTGAATCTATATATGTATATACATACATACATACATACATACATACATACATATATATATATATATATATATATATATGTATGTATGTATGTATGTGCGTATGCATGTATCTATGTACTCGTATGTACATATATTATCATGTATGTAAGGATACGCCACATGTATAAATAAATGTATGAACGTATGTAGGAATATATGTAATAGTTAACATTCTTAGGGAGAAACTTATAACAGACGGTCAATTAATAAGGTCCTGTTGAACAGTTTGAAGAACAGCGGTCCCCACACACGTGAGTTGTTCTTCCTGTTCTCCCACTTATGCATTCATGTTCTTTAGTCTCCTGAAGGTCACTTCAATACCGAATAAAATCGCTAGGCCTTCACTATCACTGTTTTTATGTTTATAGTTTCACTGAAGGAAATGTGTACTTCCCGTGATCCTTCTAGAGGAATCTAGAGTGAAAACCATCGTTCTAGAGGCTTTCAGATGTTTATGGCCACCTCAAGGTGACAAACGCATACAAGAAGCCCTTTACAAAAATATATATATATATATAATAACAATAATGATAATAATAATAACAACAACAACAACAACAATAATAATAATAATAATGATAATAATAATAATAATAATAATAATAATAATAATAATAATAATAATAATAGTAATAATAATAGTAATAATAATAATAATAATAATAATAATAATAATAATAATAATGATAATAATAATAATAATAATAACGATGATGATAATGATAATGATAATGATGATGATGATGGTGATGACTATGACGATGACGATGACGATGACGATGATGATGATGATGATGATGATGATGATGATGATGATGATAATAATAATGATAATAATAATAATAATAATAATAATAATAATAATAATAATAATAATAATAATAATAATAATAATAATAATAATAATAATAATAATAATAATAATAATAATAATAATAATGATAATAATAATAATAATAATAATAATAATAATAATGATAATAATAATAACAATAATAATAATAATAATAATAATAATAATAATAATAATAATAATAATAATAATAATAATAATAATAATAATAATAATAATAATAGTAATAGTAATAATAATAATAAAAAAAAATAATAATAATATTAGTAATAATAATAATAATAATAATAATAATAATAACAACAATAATAATAATAATAATAATAATAATAATAATGATAATAATAATAATAATAATAATAATAATAATAATAATAATAATAATAATAATAATAATAATAATAATAATAATAATAATAATAATAATAATAATAATAATAATAATAATGATAATAATAATAATAATAGTAATAGTAATGATAATAATAATAATGATAATAATAATAAATTGCCCAAAGTACATGTATGCCATGTATTCCTCCTCCTCCTCCTCTCCTCCTCCTCCTCCTCCTCCTCCTCTACTTCTGGTAACCATTGGTAATCAAATCAGAGTTCTTAACAATCCGCATTCTAAGATTAATTAGCCCTTATTAGGAAATTAGATAAAATAATCGTGATATACATTACCCTGAAGACCTTCAGGCTGTGACGTATGAGTGACACAAGCGTGACGTAATCTTGATGAAGTGACAAAATATTTAAGTTTGAATGACGTATCATTTCTCCCGCCCGCCGATTGACGCCAGAACCAAACGCCAACAAAAAGAAACACCAAATACTTCATCACCAGACACTCTAGACATCAAAGATAAACTGATCTCTATGAACCCTTTCCTTGAGGCTCAATTTCCCTTGCAAGTGTCCTCCCTCCTCCACGATGACTGAAAAATAATCGCCTATAAATACGTCCTCCGCCCAAAACCAAGCGTCATGTGGAGTAAAGATTCACGGTGCAGCGACTCCTGAGCCTGCGCGCCGAAGGTCGAAAATGGGTTTGGTCCGCGCAGGGCGCTTATACGCCCACTGACGACATTCTGATGCAATGTATGCCCCCATTAAGTAGTCCTTTGTGAGCGAGACATGGTCAAACCCAGAGCCTTTGTGTAGAGCTAAGCTATATGCTTCCTCCTCCTCCTCCTCCTCCTCCTCCTCCTCCTCCTCCTCCTCCCCTCTTCCTCCTCCTTCTACTCCTATTCCTCCTAATCCTCCTGTTCCTCTTTTTCCTTCTCATCATTTTCCTCTTTCTCATTAGCTCTTTCTCCTCCTCACCACCCTTCTCCTCCCCCTCCCCCTCCCCTTTCCTTTTCTTCCTTCTCCTCCTCCTATTCCTACTCCTCTTTCTCAATCTTTTCCTCTTCCTCCTCATCCTCCTTATCGTAATCGTTTCTCTTAATCTTACTCCTCCTACTCTTGCTTCT
>NC_134785.1:637500-640000 GCF_046742065.1 Oratosquilla oratoria | reverse complement strand
ATATATACATATATATATGTATATATATATGTATATATATATATATTTATATATATATATGTATATATGTATATTCATATATATATATATATATATATCATATATATTTACTCTATTTTTTATTTTATCTTATTTAATCTTTATTCATCTTTTTTTTTTATTTCATTTGTTTATTAATTTATTTTTGTATGTGTGATTAAGGGAAGATGAAAACGGGTTAAGTTTCCCTTGCACTAATACACAACATAGACAACTATCCAACCTTTCTAATCTAAATATCTATAAAGGCGTTATCACGCTGGGCTATTTTTTCTCCGACTGCTGGAGAAGATATGCAGCCCACAGCTCTCGGGAAATAGTCTGATATACAGGAGGAAAATAATTTCCCTCCAGCATATCAAATGATATTCTATGTAAATTGTTGAGAAAACAAATTAGTTCGCCATAGTGATTTTAGAGCGGAAAAAGTCCTAGAGGTGGTCGGTACCGCCGATTAATTGGATGTTGGTGGAAAAATAGCCCAATATGATAACGCCTTTAGGGAAGCCGGTGGCCGTTGGTGGTTACCTTGAGGCTGCGAGTTTTTTGGTCAGAGAAAATCGAGTCAGAAATTGATTGATTGATTGATTGATCAGTTGATTGATTGAGTGGTTGATTATCCAGATAGCTATTCCTAATCCATGGCCATCCATTTCATCCTATTAATCCATCTGGGTGCTGCAGTGACCCAGTGGCTAGGGTGTTGGGCCCTCACTCTGAAGCTTGTGGGAGTGATGTTTATCCACCCTTACATTTCCTCCTGAGACCAATGACCCCATTGACAGCTGGCAACAATCCTTGGGTCCTTCTGGGTAGAAGCGTTGGGGTCTATGTTATGTGTTTGTCCACATTGTGGGGACTGCTTTCTGTGTCACCCAGTCATAATAAGAAAGAGAAAACATTCAATGACTGATAGTTCTTCTTGAGATAAAATAAATAAATAAATAAATAAATAAATAAATAAAATGAATAGTCTTACAGAAAGTTGAGCCGGTCCTGAGATCAAGTGCCAGACCATCAAGGCTGTAACTTCAGAAGATGAAAATATTGTGGGGCATACTAGAAGAGATAAAATATGTTCTGATCGACGCCATTATGTCCTGAGACACCGTTTTCTCCTGATACGTCATTTTGTCCTAAGACACCATTTTGCCCTCAGACGTTATTTTGTAATAAGACGACATTTTGTCCCAATAAATGTTTTGGCTGTAAGGTACCATTTTGTCCTAGGACGCCATTTTGTCCTAATACGTATTTTTGTCCTAAGACGTAATTTTGTTACGTGACACAATTTTGTTGCAGGACGCCATTTTCTCCGAAGCCGTCATTTCATCCCAAAACGTCATTTTGTCCTAAGCCGCCCTTTTATCCTAAGATGCCATTCTGTCATAATACACCATTTTGTCCCATGACGCCATTTTGTCCCACGACGCCATTTTGTCCCATGACGCCCTTTTGTTCCATGACGCCATTTTGTCCCGAGTTTAAAACATCCCCCGAATAAAAACATCTGGGATTATCTACATCAAAATAAAACTTTACACCTGATGAAATTAATAAAATCGCTTGACGACAGCCAGAACTCAAATTGTATAAATTTAGATTTAAGAAGGAAATAGGCAAGAATTGATTTGCCAATAGAGTGTTTAACGAATGGAATAGACTTAGTAACCATATAGTAAGCGATGAAGCTCTCGGTTGTTATAAGGAAAGGTTAGGTTGTACGGATAGGGATGATAGATGCTCATGGACATGAAACTCCGTAGTGTGTGTCTTATGGTCCCTCACAGTTTCCTTCAAGGATCCTAGGCCAGGAGGACCTATGTACTTGTGGCTGATGCCTCCATCTTTGGTCTGCGAAACGTCTTTGATAATCATATATTTTATTTATACATTTGTTTACTTTTATGTCTAGTTTTTCGTGTGTGTTTTTTTTTCAATATAAGCTTCCAATGTAATGTTACTTTTGCTACGCTTGTTTTATGTTCACAGCCATGTAACTTTTTATTTGCATTTTATTTTATTTTATTTGGTACCAATATTTCATTTCTATTGTAATTTATTTATTATTGTAAAGAGGTATGCTTTGTACATGTGATTGAGAGGGTGAACCTTTCCCAGGTTTACCACTTCGACAATTTATAAGGAGTTCACAATATTGTAACCATTATACCCCCTGAAGACGATTCCTGGACGGGAATCGAAACGTCGGGCAAATAAACCCTTCAATTGAGTCTGGTGTTTACAGTTTTCCAATACATACATACATATATATATATATATATATATATATATATATATATATATATATTATATATAGTCTATATATATGTATGTATATATATATATATGATATACATATATATATGTATATATATATATATATATATACATACATATATATAAAGAAATGAATCACTAGTTATAGCAATGTCTTCCGAAAATAACCGAATCAAGTCTC
>NC_134785.1:625000-627500 GCF_046742065.1 Oratosquilla oratoria | reverse complement strand
TGGGTGCCAAAATCTGTCTTTTTTTATATACAAATTTTCTCGCTTGCCTAAGGAATCAAATAAGAAGCCCCACAGATGAGTATGGGTCCACTCTCTTCACCCACCTCATAGGGCCTTCCCTCCTCCTCCTCCTCCTCCTCTTCTTCTTCTTCTTCTTGTTCTTGTTCTTGTTCTTGTTCTTCTTCTTGTTCTTGTTCTTGTTCTTGTTCTTCTTCTTCTTCTTCTTCTTCTTCTTCTTCTTCTTCTTCTTCTTCTTCTTCTTCTTCTTCTTCTTCTTCTTCTTCTTCTTCTTCTTCTTCTTCTTCTTCTTCTTCTTCTTCTTCTTCTTCTTCTTCGTCCTCTTCTTCTTCTTCTTCTTCTTCTTCTTCTTCTTCTTCTTCTTCTTCTTCTTCTTCTTCTTCTTCTTCTTCTTCTTCCTCTTCGTCCTCTTCTTCTTCGTCTTCTTCTTCTTCTTCTTCTTCTTCTTCTTCTTCTTCTTCTTCTTCTTCTTCTTCTTCTAGTTCTCTCTTTCTTCTTCTTCTTCTTCTTCTTCTTCTTCTTCTTCTTCTTCTTCTTCTTCTTCTTCTTCTTCTTCTTCTTCTTCTTCTTCTTCTTCTTCTTCTTCTTCTTCTTCTTCTTCTTCTTCTTCTTCTTCTTCTTCTTCTTCTTCTTCTTCTTCTTCTTCTTCTTCTTCTTCTTCTTCTTCTTCTTCTTCTTCTTCTTCTTCTTCTTCTTCTTCTTCTTCTTCTTCTTCTTCTTCTTCTTCTTCTTCTTCTTCTTCTTCTTCTTCTTCTTCTTCTTCTTCTTCTTCTTCTTCTTCTTCTTCTTTTCTTCTTCTTCTTCTTCTTCTTCTTCTTCTTCTTCTTCTTCTTCTTCTTCTTCTTCTTCTTCTTCTTCTTCTTCTTCTTCTTCTTCTTCTTTCTTCTTCTTCTTCTTCTTCTTCTTCTTCTTCTTCTTCTTCTTCTTCTTCTTCCTTCTTCTTCTTCTTCTTCTTCTTCTTCTTCTTCTTTCTTCTTCTTCTTCTTCTTCTTCTTCTTCTTCTTCTTCTTCTTCTTCTTCTTCTTCTTATTCTTCTTCTTCTTCTTCTTTTTCTTCTTCTTCTTCTCTTCTTCTTCTTCTTCTTCTTCTTCTTCTTCTTCTTCTTCTTCTTCTTCTTCTTCTTCTTCTTCTTCTTCTTCTTCTTCTTCTTCTTCTTCTTTCTTCTTCTTCTTCTTCTTCTTCTTCTTCTTCTTCTTCTTCTTCTTCTTCTTCTTCTATCTTCTTCTTCTTCTTCTTCTTCTTCTTCTTCTTCTTCTTCTTCTTCTTCTTCTTCTTCTTCTTCTTCTTCTTCTTCTTCTTCTTCTTCTTCTTCTTCTTCTTCTTTCTTCTTCTTCTTCTTCTTCTTCTTCTTCTTCTTCTTCTTCTTCTTCTTCTTCTTCTTCTTCTTCTTCTTCTTCTTCTTCTTCTTCTTCTTCTTCTTCTTCTCCTTCTTCTTCACGCTCTTAGTCGCGATGTGAAAACAGTTCCTCACAATATGGCCCTGTTCACACTAGTGGTTTCAACGACGGCGGTTCAATTACAATGTAATTCGATGTTGGAGTTCACACACAACCGCGATGTTTTTCCTTGACAATGCGGGACCGACGCGGTTTCCGCATGATTCAAACCACTAGTGTGAACAGGGTCTTAATAGTTTACTTGTGAAAATATACCAATAAATCGAAAGTATACCAATAAATCAATTACTGATCGAAAACACCATGACAGCACATGGCCGAACTTACCCTTCTTCATAAATGTACAGCAAAAGACTAGTTGGTCTCCACAGCTGGGGGACGAACCCGGGACTCCAGAATTCAACAAAGGGCAAGGTCATCATATTAAGACAGCAGGGCAAGACTCGTACCAATGGATCTAAATTGAACAAATCTAGATTTAAGAAAAAAATAGGCAAGAGCTGTTTAACCAATAGAGTGGTTAACGAATGGAATAGACTTAGTAAAAATTGATTGCTTTAGGAGAAAATGAGATAACTGTATGGATAAGGATGACATATGGTAAGAAACATGGAACTGCCTAGTATAGGCTATATGGACTCCTGTAGTCCCCTCCATTCTTATGTTCTTACGTCCGGGCAAAGTCATCACGTATTTCTTCTTTTTTTCTTTCTTTCTTTCTTTCTTTTTTCTTTCTTTTTTTCTTCATTTCTAGGAGAGTATAGAGGCGCAGGTGACTGCTATGTTCAGGGTTATCTTCAAAAATTTGTAGCTTTTGTTAAAGTCTACAGCGGTGATTACATTGTTTATTTATCTTTTTTCAAAATTTCTGGTCATTTAAAGAACAAAATATAAGATTAACAATACTGTCAACGATGTATACTTTAACAAAACCTCCATTTTAAAAAGTGTCTCATGATGTAAATAATCTCTCATGATATATATATATATATATATATATATATATATATATATATATATACATCATGAGACAAAGCCATATGAGAAATCATATCAAAGTAACAATAAGATATTTTGCATATTAC
>NC_134785.1:587500-590000 GCF_046742065.1 Oratosquilla oratoria | reverse complement strand
CGAGAAAGTTTGAAATAGTTTTTGGGTAACGTGTTGTTTGTACTTCAGAAATCATTATTGAGATTTAATGAGTTTAGATCTGTTAGTATGAGTTGCAATGAAATGTATTGATATCGCGCGCCGTCACATGCAAAAAGAAAAATGTATATACATATATAGATAAATAAATAAAAAACAATAAAGTAATAGTAACACTTATAATAAGTAAATTTATAGATAAACAGATGAATGAATAAATAAATGAATAAACAAATAAATAAGTAGATATACAAATAAATGAATATGTAAATAAACACATAAACAATAAATAGATAAATAAATAAATAATCAACCAAATTAATTCTTAAATAAATGAATGAACAGATACTCGTAAGCAAACAAATTTTGTTTGGACATTTATCCAAATGAATTTTGGAAAATTAACTGTATTACATGCCTCACCAGGGAGCTTATTCCATTCATTAGTGACTTGGTTACCAAATTGTTTCTACCTACTTCTAAATTAAACCTACGCCCTGATAACTTGAGACCGTTACTTCTCGTATGGTTAATATTTTAGATTTTTTTTTATTTTGACGTTATTCATTATCTTTAAAATATAGAATCCTCCATGAACTTTCACTTTTAGCTCAAATGTTTTAAATGTTTTTTGCATTATTTGTAGGGTTTATGGCTCAACGCTGTATTCTTTCCAGCCAGTGAAAATCTATTGTAAGATCTAGGGTCTATACAAAAACAGTATTCAAAGCGACACAGGCGACACAGCACAGAGCAAAATCATACTTCCTGTTGCTAAACTGAAGTACAGTTCAAACTTTTCTTTCTTTTGAAATGATGGGGTAGTACATCTAGAAGTATTTCTAGTGAGAGAGAATTTCAAACTATTTAAATACAGCAGCAGGAAGCCTGTCTTTGTACTGTGCTGCGTCGCCTGTGTCGTCTGCGTCTTAGTTTGTGCTTATGCTTATTGTTGGTCTTTTGAAGTCTGAAGGTCGTGTTACCAATCCCAATTTCATTTGATTTGTTTTATTTCTGTGAGCAAAAATACAATGCTTAGATCATCTAAGTTCTTTACCAATAATTACACCAAAATTCTTTCCATTCTTCCATTTTTTTTTTCCAAATATTGCTCTAGTTTGTCTAATTCTCCTTTAATATCTGTTTAATTCTAGTGATTATTTATTGTTCCACACAGTTTAGTATCATTACCCAATTTGGAAACAATATATTAAATCCACAGTCAAAATCATTTATGTACACTACGAACAGAAGCGGTACGAGAAGGGAACCCTGAGGAACTCCACTTGTAACATCTTTCCAGCTAGAACTTTTTCCATTTAGAATAACTCTCTGTTTACGATTGTTAAACAAGATTCTAATCCAATTTAGCAAGTTAACTCTTAATCCATGGAAATGCGAGTTTAGTTAGCGATCTTTCGCAGGGAACAGTATCGATATATTTGTCTAAAGCAGTGTTTCCCAGCATTTTCCGACCCTAGCACCGCTTGCAGTCAGGTGCAAGTAGTCCAGCATTCCCTACCACCCCCTGTAGTCAGTTCTAAGCTGTCCATCACCTCCTATCTAATATCTTATGACTAGAAAAATAAAGTGTATGTATGCGTCGCTTCCCAGCATCCCCTAGAATTTATTTCAGCACTCCCAAGGGAGCTGTAGCACCTCAGGTTCGGGAACGCACTAATACCACGTTGACCGTGGACCGCACGTGAGTTACATAGGTTCACGAATTTGGACCCCAAACTGGAAACCAGAAGTGGTCAGTAAATATCTAGCGATTCAATACAGTAGTCTTCAGGAGATAAAAGAACAGCAAGATGCAAAGTGTGAAATACTTCAGAAAAGGGACTGAATTTTTTTGCATTTAAACCTTCCACCCTGCTATCATCTTTCATAAATCTTATTCAGCTGAGGTTATTAACTCAGGATGGAATATGCTCTAGACCGACCGTGACCCCACTTGTTTCCAAGTTTGCTTTGTAACTAAATAAAATCATGTGACGTCTCAACTCACCGTCCCACACCCACGTAGTGGGAAGTGAGAAACCATTTGTAAGGCAAAGCCCTGTCAGTTTCGGTAAACCCCTGTTTTTTTGTTTTTGTTTTTTTTGCCGATGTTTGGGTTAATAACATTAATAACTCTTACTAATACCCTAGTAATTAATCCCCTTACCCTAATAGGTAATACTATAACACTAATAGGTGATACTATTACTCTAATATGTAATGCAAATAATTCGTCTGGAGTTTGTAAAATAGAACGATAGCAAATCAAATAGTCTTTGGTCCAGAAATGCTTCAAATCATGAGAATGAATGGGAAGGCAAGGGTAATAACCTTAGTCTCCTTTCTCAAGGAACATCATTGCGTTTATATTGTACCATGGCATTTATACTCATGCCATGGAGCTTATACTCCATCACAGCGCTTATGGCCGGCAGTCACAACAACAACAGTCCCCCAAACGGCCTCAATGTTGTTGGAG
>NC_134785.1:582500-585000 GCF_046742065.1 Oratosquilla oratoria | reverse complement strand
TGATGATAGATTTACAAATGAAATCCCTCAATACATAAATGTATATATAACCATAAGACAAAATATAGGAAAAAATCAATAGATATTTTAATAAAGAAATAAACATAAATCAAAATAAACTGAGATAATGAAGTAAAGTGAAAATTGTGTATAGTATAATCAAATTAGATAATGTAAAACAAAATAGAACATGACAATAATGAAATAAAATATGATAAAATATAGCCAAAAAAAAAGAGATCATAGGAAGAGTAAAGAACAGTACACACACACACACACACACACACACACACACACACACACACACACACACACACACACACACACACACACACACACACACACACACACACACACACACACACACACACACACACACACACACACACACACACACACACACACACACACACACACACACACACACACACACATTTAGTGTAATATGTCCGTTCATAGATTTACCTACTTTTTTTTTTTTTATAAAATCATTAGAAAAATGTGACTAAATTTTGTATTCTGGATTGTTAATTCTTTTAATAGAAACAGAAATTTTATGATAATGATGTATTTTGTTCGTTACGTCATAAATATGACGTCATAGTCATATTACGTCATATTATGATTGCCTAAAGGTGCCTTTGCGACAGCCTTAGGGCAATGTAAGAACGACCCGGAACACTTGATTTTGTGTGTGTGTGTGTGTGTGTGTGTGACATACAGTTTCTCATGCCTGATCATTCCATTTTCTCACGAAAGACCTCACTTTGTTGCGCTAATTCACATTTCACTCACAATAACACGAATTAGACAGACTCGAACACGGGCACAGCGATTACGAATTACAGAGGCACTTGCACCAATTTCTTTCGCTTTCTTTCAAAATCACACTATGGAACACTTTCCACTGTGGGAGTAAAGTTTCCGTCACACTTACGCGACTCGGGCGAGGGAGCCGGAATATAAACGACTTAGTAGAAACACAAAAATAGTTGATAATACCTCGTCTAATCTAATCTAATTTAATCTAACCAAACCTGGCCTAACCTAAAGTCCCGGTCACACATTCGCGACTCAAGGGAGTTCGTTTGAGTAGAAACGACTTAGATTACAATCTTTTGTTATTCGAATCTCCAAATGTCAAATCACTTTGCGTCATACAATGAGAGGCTGAATGACATACCAAAAGAAGTTAAACCTATACGAATATCAAACACACTGTTGAATTGTAGACTTAGGGAAATCTAGAATACCGCTAGGAAAGTTGTCTTCCAGATTTTCAAATTCACAACATTTAATGAGAATCTTGAATGTGGGGTGGGGGACTAGTGCTATAAGTATTCGACTATCCCAATCCTAGTAAGTGGTGAAGTCACCACTATCCTATCTTTCAGCTATCTCATGATCATCTTTCAATCTATATTACTTATCTATATTAATTACTTAAGAGCATAAGAATGAAGGAGAATGCAAGAGACCATAAGGTCTATACTAATCAGTTCTATGCCCATTACTATCTGTCATCCCTAACCATAGAGGTGTTTAATCTTCAACCAATTGTTTTAGCGCTCATTACATGGTTGGTTACTAAGTCTTTTCCATTCGTTAACCATTCTGCTGGTAAATCAGTTCTTTCCTATTTCCTTCTTATATCTAAATATGCCCAATCTAAATCCATTACTACGAGTCCTGCCCTGTTGCCTTAATATGATGACCTTGCCTGCATCACCATTGTTAAAACCCTTGACCCATTTGAATACCTCTAGATCGCCCTGTGCTTATATCTATTTTCCTATTGAGTTTTCCTTTGATCTCTCTACAATCATAATATAATTTACTGACTTAAGGTACGTTATGCTCGGTACGGTTATAAGCCATTGTTGGGTGACGAGCATCATACCTCCCGGCATCATATTTAGGTAAACGCGTCGGTCGGTTCGATTCAAATGATTATCAGCCTCGTACTCAGAAGCTTGAAGCAAAACAGCCCCATCTCTCAAAAACAAAGAATTAGTGCTCTAGATAATCGTTTGACGATCATCATTGAACCGTGAACGATCATCGTTGAGCGATAATCGCGCCGAGCAAAATGTACCTTTATATCTATTTTTCTATGTAGGAAATATGAAAAAGGAAAAGATATATTAAAACAGTCAGTATAGGGTAAGTTTATAAGGCCTTAATGAGATTATATGTAACTATAATCCTTTACTGTGTTTGACAACGTTTCGATTTGACAGCTTAAACATCTTCAGCATGTAATCCTGACCTCAGTAAAAAAAAAAAAAAAAAAAAAAAGTAAATAAATATATAAAATAAAATAAAATGAAACAAGGATTAAAGTAAATGAAATGAAACAAAACAAAATTAAATAAAACCAAATAGAACAAATAAATTATAATAATCGCCTAGCATCAAGTAAAACAAATTTCATCATCAGAATCGAGTTGTTCATCAAGGCAACCGCAGAACACATTATATGAACAAAAATATTATCATA
>NC_134785.1:562500-572500 GCF_046742065.1 Oratosquilla oratoria | reverse complement strand
TCAAATAATCAAACACGATAGTCGCGAAGATTCGATCTCGGGCTCTCATAGTAGCATATATGTGTATGTGTGTGTGTGTGTGTGTGTGTGTGTGTGTGTGTGTGTGTGTGTGTGTGTGTGTGTGTGTGTGTGTGTGTGTGTGTGTGTGTGTGTGTGTGTGTGTGTGTGTGTGTGTGTGTGTGTGTGTGTGTGTGTGTGTGTGTGTGTGTGTGTGTGTGTGTGTGAGGAGCGATGCAGTGGAAGATCTTTGTGGTAAATTTCAGTAATCATCAACAGCTACAATTTTCCTTAACTTTTTTTCTTACATAATAACTAACCTTGTTAATATGATAGTGATCAGGAGTTTACGCCAGGAGGCGCTTAGTAGCTGCGGCCGAAGCCGTTACTTTTGTCCTATGCGCTTAGAGGGACTTTTGGGACAGGTAACATACAAGTCACTGACAGAGGTGTAGGATTCGAACCCACAACTAAGCGAATGCGAGACTAGCACGTTTCCGATTACGCCACCAACGCACAACCGAAATAAAACTAAATTATTCATTCTTGATGACCTGGAGCTTTTTTTTTTGTTTTTTTAAGAAAGTTATTTATATTTTTGGGGATGTAAGAGAAAGGTCCATATTTTTTTATACTTATTGACCTCTTTTTCTTTTTATTCATGATTTTTTTTTTTTTTGGGGGGGGGAGAGTGGTGTCTCCAGGTCACAAAATCTACTTTCACTATAGCTCCATCAAAAACTAGAGGTCCTTTGACACGCTGGCATTTCTAAAAATTCTCTAGAATAGATGGCCTCAGAGAGAACTCTGGTGTTCACAGAAAGCACTCTAATGTCCATGAAATGATCCCATCAACAATCAACACAAAACTTTTTCATCCTAAAACTGGAGGAAAAAATGCTTAAACTCATTTGTTCTCGTGTTGTACAAGATGGGTATATGATGATGTATAGGTGTGTTCTTCAAACTCATAAATCATAAGTTGTATACTTGTGTCCAGAATTGTGTGAAATATGTTTTCCAAGTGGTCAGTCAATCGTGCTTCCACAGGAAATGACTCTTTCTCTCTCTCTCTCTCTCTCTCTCTCTCTCTCTCTCTCTCTCTCTCTCTCTCTCTCTCTCTCTCTCTCTCTCTCTCTCTCTTTCTCTGTCTATCTATTCACCTCTTTTTCTCTCTTTTTTCATCTTTTGGTAGTTTCTGACATATGGAACAATATGTCCGCCAATCTCCTTCCGTTCTCTTGAGACTATGAAGGATGGCTGTCCTAGGGTAGTACTCTGTCATTCACAAGTCTTAGGTCTTTGTTCAGACATCCAATCAAGACAAATTGTCTCGTTTCTGTCACGGGACTTAACACTAATGTTGAAATTATAACTGCATTAGGTCTGTGCGCGCGCGTGTGTTTGTCTGTGTGTGTGACATTCACCTTGGTTTTGGATCACATGTTAAACTCGTGATCGACAGCTATTACCCTCCCTGATGAGAGGTCAAAGTTCATATATGATCCGATCTATGAGTGATGTTATGACCTCACACACGTACATACACACATCTTTTTGTCCACTATGATTGGAGTGCCAACTCGCAGTGCAGCGATGCTGAAGTTTTCAGCCCTGGACGGGATTCGAACTCGGATGGCTGAACTAGCGGTCGAGAACGGCACCATAGCACCGTAGTTCTTGTGAGTATATGTATATACAACTCTCATTCATTTTTTATTGATAGCTTCCGAGTCCCCAATGAACAGAAATACTAAATAATTGATCAATTCACAACTATACTGGTGATGTGCCTTTTTGACCTTTAGGAGTTCTTTACCTAGTTCTAGGTCTGTCAAAGTCTTGAAAATGGTTGAAAGAAGTGAAAGCACATGACATCGTGAACCTAAAAGACTGTATTGCTTGGCTGATTTTTCGTCCTCATTTTCAAAGACACGTTTCCAAAGGAATGCATGTTTTCAGACAATGATTTTTCTTATAAACAGTTTAACACCCTTTGTGTTCTAAACTCTCCTGCGTTATCTCTTCTTCGCTACGATCCTTCCTCATTGATTTGTTTTTTGTGTGAAGTTGCGATAAATGGATAAACAAGCTGGACGTCCTTTTATACGGTCGGTGTGGTACAACGGTAACGTCATTGCTTTGTGGTGACCAGTCACACAGTTCGATTCCCATTGACAAGACTTTTTGATCCATGTCATTTTCGTCTGATCTCTAGTGTTGATGTTTATTTCCTTTTGCCCATATTTATTTCTTCAATTATTATATTTTCTATTGTTTCAGTACAGCAGTGTGAATCGATGTGCTTTTTAATTATTTAATCATTTCCCCTTTTGTCTTCTCTTTTCTTCTCCTTTTATCTCTTTTTTATTTATCTACCCCTTTCCTTTTTACATTCTCTCTTCCCCCTTGGCTCCTTTCCTGTTTAACCCCGTTGTGCATCAGCATTTGTGTTTTCTACATATTTAACGCCTCCTTTCCATGCACTACTATTAACTGCGGACTTTTTTTTTTAATATTTATTTCATTCACCTTATTTTACATCTTTATTTGTTTTAGACCTTCATTTACCTCATTTTCTTTCACTTTCGCATTATATATTATCTCTGTCGTATTAACTATTTTCGCTATTTTCACATAACTACTCCATCTTACTAAATCCCTTTTACATCTCTCACGCTCCCTTCTCTATATATTCCATTGTCATTTAATTCTTTTCATTTTTCCCGATATCACATTCATTCTTCATGATTGCGATTGTCATTGCTTTAGTCTGCTCTATTTGAACTGCTAAATCTATTGGCCACTCCCATGCAAGAATATTAGATGCACTGTGCTCTCCACTATACACATCTTTACTGAGATAGTAAGTTCTTCGATATTTATTGGTGTGTAGTTTTTACATTTGATAAAAAAAAAATGCGAGAAAAGTTATAAAATCGTCATTAATGAATAATCGAAATCTATAATACTTATTCTTTATCTTTACTATTTTTTACCTGTTTAACAAAGAATAATTATGGCGTAGGCTTTTTTCAGGCATATAAGAATAAAAATATTTCTAACATCAATATATGTTTAGAAAAAGTTAGAAAATCTTATTTGTATAATTTACAGTTTTACGATACAGTCATCCACCTACCAATAAATTCATCTCTGAGTATCTAAGCATTGTTACTTAGTCTATCCTGCTAACTAATAACTATGAAATATCTCTTCCACTTCCACGGTCTCCATAAACTTACTTTCATCTTTGTTCTGCCTACTGTCACATTTCTCAAACTTTCATTTAGCCTGCATATGTTGCACGAGTTCATAAGCATCATATTATCTGAAAACTTAGTCCAAGGTTTACAGCTCCATTTTTTTGTTTTTTATGTGATTAATTGTCCTGTCGGCATTTAAGTTCCGCCATTCCTATCTGTCCCTTTCCTACTCACGCTTATTCTTCTTCCAACACGCACCGTCCAAAAAGACTACGTTTTTGTCCAATAAGTCCCCAATACATGCAAGAAGACAAAGTCGACAGCGACAATGGCGTTATGAAATTTGCAAAGCAGTGCGTTTTCGATCACCCACGGAAGCTTTTTTCCTGGAAGATGTGAGGGGAATACAATTGAACTTCAAAGGACATTTGAACTGTTGAATTAAATCTGCAAGACGTCTTTCAAGCCAACTGTCCATCCTACGGGAAGGAAGTATAGAAAATCGAGGGGAAGGCACACGTGACTGGAACACCATGCGTCTTGGTGGAAAACGATCAATACGGTCGCGTTCAGACAAGTAACATTGACTTAAAGTATCTAAGAATGTTTTGAGGTAAGTGGTATTGACACGTGGGAAGAATCGATTCAGGAAGGATGTCTTCTGTTCTTGGGAAGATCAATAACTGCCTCTTCATCTCTATGGAGGCCCTAAAAGAAGTCCACATTGTTTATCAATGAAAATATGTCAACAGCGCATTTCTGCGTACATCGGTACGACTGCCTGCCGAATAGTTATTTTGTTGGCCTTTTTTTTATTTGGGTGTTTGTTTCTAGTGCTGTTTATCAAATGGTCATTTCTTTTGTTTGTCAAATCATTATTTTGTTTACTTGTTTTATTATTTTGTGTTTATTAAATTTTATTTTCTGTGTTTGAACATGTTATAAACCAAACTTTTTTGACGGTGATTTTTCTTAATGGAATCCGATAACTTTTTTTTTATGAAAGCAATTGACCCAATAATAAGAGACTAAAACTTTGAAACAGTTTCCTTTTCCGGATGAAAATCGTGTCCCTCTTACCATTTGCCTTAAAAAATCGCTATGTAAAAAGAAAAAAATGCATTATTACCCCGTCTATTTAAGGAAGAAATGAAGAAGTTAACGCAGGGAGAGAGAGAGAGAGAGAGAGAGAGAGAGAGAGAGAGAGCTAAAGACAGACAGACAAAAAGAGCAAAAAATTTGCGGTGCAGAAACTAAACACCAAAAATAATAAAATTTGAAGAGAATAATAAAATTAGACTTTTTGCATTTCATCAAACCAATAAGACATTCAACTCAATTATTAAAAACACCCCAAGAACAAAAGACATGCTTCAAAAGTCGCACCGTATATACGTGTACAAATGTGGGCTATGCAGCCCATCTCAGTATACATCGGTATGTTGATTGTAAAAATGTCAAGGAACCTCTCTTATCATTTATCGATTAAGTCCGTCCACAGCCAAGACAGAAATAAACCCAATCTTCTCTAACAGGCAGGAAAGTCGTGGTACACTGAAAATCTAACCACCAATCATGATAAAGGAAGACTACCGATATTACACGCCATTCCTATCAAGGAAATGTCACCTTATCTAAATTTACAAGCAGAAGATCTTCAAGCTCTCCCTAGGCGCAGGAGCCCCTGCAGGAACCACCTTCTATTAGATAGTTTTTGAGTTTCTGCGCATCACACGAAAAGCCATTTACAGTGAAACATTAAATCCCACGAAGCTAAAATTATTATAAATTGGTATAGAAAAAATATTACAAACACGAGATTACAAAAAATTCTTTATAATCTGACAACATAAGGACGTGACAAAACATGTTTTTAATACAGAACATGAGACATTGATATCTCCTCCATATATACAATATCTGATGAATCATGCATACATACATATATATATATATATATATATATACATATATGTATATATATATATATATATATATACATATATATATATATATATATATTATTTTTATCCTTTACATACAAATACATTATAAATATACGTATATACATGCATATCTACATATATATATATATATATATATATATATATATATATATATATATATTTGTGTGTGTGTGTGTGTGTGTGTGTGTGTGTGTGTGTGTGTGTGTGTGTGTGTGTTTGTGTGTGTGTGTGTGTGTGTACAACACTGAACGGGTCCCAGTGAACATATATACATTTTTATCAACCTTAATACAATTAAATTCTAAGCCATCACCTTCGAGAGAGACTCGAGGAGCCCAACATGCAGAAATTGAAACGTGGTACGGCCAAGGACTCGAACCAGGGCTATGATGTGATAAGTTTTAGTGACTTAGCCGATTGCGCCAACTAGATGGCACAGTCGGCCAAGTCACCAACACTTGTCACGTGTTACCCTTGGTTAGAGTCCTTGGCCGTACCACGTTTCAATTTCTGTATGTTGGCCTCCTCGTGTCTCTCTCGATGTTGATGGCTTAGAATTTAAGTGTATTAAGGTTGATAAAAATGAATATATATATATATACAATACATTAAATAAAATATGGGATATATAAATCATATGTAGTATATAAAACTTAGCATATTATATTTATGTTGGAAAGTATATAAACTGTAATACATAATTTTATAACAAACATGATATATAATATGCAATACATATTACTTGATATTTAATATGTAATAAGTAATTTATAATATTTGTGATATGATATATAATATAAAACATATAATACATAATATGAAATATTCAAAACAAAATACATATCATATAACATGAAATATAAAATATATAGTATATAATATATGATATATGACAAATAATGTATAATGTACAATATATAATATATATCATATATTATATAACATAATATATAGTAGATTTATTATACAATATATTATATATGACAGGCAATATATATCATATAATATGTAATATGTCATATATAATAAGAAATATATACTATATAATTTTAACATATTATATATAATACATAATATAAGATACATAATATATAAAATACATACTATATAATATACAATATATAATGTATAATATATAAAATATGATACATAAATTATAATATATATTTTATAATATATAATATATAATATATAATATAAAATATATATACATAACATATAATATATAATATATAATATATAATATATAATATATAATATATAATATATAATACATAATATATAATATGTAATATATAATACATAATATATAATATATAATACATTATATAATATATAATATATAGTATATAATATATAATACAGTATACATATATAATATATGATACATATATAAAATATATAATATAAAATATATTATACAATATATTATATATAATACAAAATATACAATAAATAATACACAATAAATCATAAATAATATATAATATATAATATATAGGTAATATATGATACATAATATATAATATATAATATATAATGTATAATATATAATATATAATATATAATATATAATACAAAATGTACAATATATAATATGTATTATATATTATAAAATATATAATATATAATATATAATACATGATAATATAATATATGATATATGATATATAATATAAAATATATAATATATAATGTATATTATATAGTATATAATATATATTATATAATATATAATATATAATATATAATATATAATATATAATATATAATATATAATATATAATATATGATATATAATATATAATGTATAATGTATGATATATAATATATAATATATAATATATATAATATATTTTAACAATATATGATAAACAATATATAATATATTATATCTAATATATAACATATGTTATATAATATATAATATATAATATTATGATATATAATTTATAATATATGATATATGATAATATAATATATAGTATATAATATATAAATATAATATATAATATATGATATATAATATATGATATATAATATATAATATGTTGTATATAATATATATTGTATATATATAATATAATATATAATATATAATATATAATATTTAATATATAATATATAGTACATAATATATAATATGAATTATATAACATATAGTATATAATATATATTGTATAATATGTAATATACAATATATGATATATAATATATGTAATATATAATATATAATATATAATATATAATGTATAATATGTAACATATAATATATAATATATAATATATAATATATAATATATAATATATAATATATAATGAAAAAATATATAATATATTATATATAATATACAATATATGATATATTATATATAATATATAATATATTAGTGTATAATATATAAAATGCAATATATAATATATTATATATAGTATATAATATATAATATAATATATATAACATATACTATATAATATATCATATATAATATATGATATATAATATATGATATATGATATACAATATACAAATATAAATATATGAAATATTATGTATAATATATAGTACATAATATATATAATATATAATATATAATATACAATATATAATATATAATATACTATATATAATATATAATATGTAATATGTAATACATAATATACAATATATAACATATGATATATAATATATAATATATAATATATAATAAATAATATATAATATAAAATATATAATATATAATATATAATATATAATATATAGTATATAATATATGATATATGATATAATAATATAATATAGAATGTAAACATATAATATATGATATAATATACAATATATAATATACAATATATAATATATAATGTATAATATATAATATATAATATATAATATATAATGTATAATATATAATATATAATGTAAAATATATATATGATTATACAATATAATATATGAGATATGATATATAATATACAATATATAATATATAATATCTAAGATATAATATATTATACATAATATATAATATATATAAGATATATAATATACAATATAAAACATACAAAATATAACATATATTAATATGATATATAACATGAATTGTTCATTGTATATAATATATAATATGTAATATATAAAACAATTTATAATATGTAATATACAATATATAATACATATGTAATATATAATATATACTATATAATATATAGTATATAATA
This sequence comes from Oratosquilla oratoria, assembly GCF_046742065.1. NCBI lineage: Eukaryota > Metazoa > Arthropoda > Malacostraca > Stomatopoda > Squillidae > Oratosquilla > Oratosquilla oratoria. The sequence goes on along the minus strand of NC_134785.1, from coordinate 564,108 downwards.
TACATTACATAATATATATACTGTATATAATATAACATATAATATATAATACATAACATATGATATATAATATATAATACAATATGTAAATACATAGCATATAATATATAATATGTAATATACAATATATAAATATAGTATATAATATATAAAATATGATATATAATATATAATGTATAACATATATTATAGAATATATAATATGTAATATATAATATGTAATATATAATATATAATATAAAACATATAATATATAATATATAATATGTAATATACAATATATAATATATAATATATAATATATAATATATATTATGAAATATATAATATATAATATATAATATACAATATATGCTATATTATATATAATATATAATATGTAATATATAATGAATAATATATAATATATAATATATTATATATAGTATACAATATATAATATATAATATATAATATATAATATATAATATGTAATATATAATATATAATATATAATATATGATATATAATATATAATATATAATATATAATATATAATGTAATACATACGATAAACAATGTATAGTATATAATACGTAATATATGAAATAAGAAATATAAAATATGATACATGATACATAATATATAATATTCAATATATATATATATATATATATATACATATATATATATATATATATATATATATATATGTATATATATATATATATAATATATGATATATAATTTATAAAATATAACATATTGTATATACTATATTATATGTAACATATAATATATAATACATAATATATGACATATAATATACAATATAATATAGAATAAATAATATATAATATGTAATATATAATATATGATATTCAATATATAATATATGACATATATTATATAATATATAATCTATATATAATATATAATGTATAATATATAACATATAATATATAATATATAATATATAATGTATAATGTATAATAAAATACATAATATTTAATATATAATATAAAATATATAATATGTAAATATATAATATATATTGTATAATCTATAATATGTAATATATAATATACAGTATATAATATATAATATATAATATATAACATATAATATATAATATATAACATATAATATATAATATATAATTTAGAATACACATACACAATATATAATATACACTTTATGATAAATGATACATAATATATAATGTATAATATATAATGTATAATATAATATATAAATATATAATATATGATATATAATATAAAATATATAATATATAATATATAATATATAATATATAATATATAATATATAATATATAATATATAATATAATATATAATATATAATATATGATATATAATATATGATATGTATTATGTCATATATAAATATAATATATAATATATAATATATATAATATATAATATATATATATAATATATAAAATATAATAAATAAATATAAAATATAATATATAAAATATAATAAATAATATATAATATGCAATATATTTCATATAATATGTAATATATACTACATAATATATAATATATAGTATATGATATATATATATAATATATAATATAATATATAATATATGATATATAA
>NC_134785.1:555000-560000 GCF_046742065.1 Oratosquilla oratoria | reverse complement strand
TAAATGTATATATACATAATATATGATATGTGAAATAAAAAATGAAATATTCATTATACAAATAAATAATATGAAATGTATAATACATAATATATAATATATAATATATGATATATAATATATAATATATAATATATAGTATATAATATGTAATATGTATATACATATATAGTATATAATATATAATATATAATTTATAATATATAATATATAATATATAATATATAATATATAATATATAATATATAATTTATAATATATAATATATAATATAATAAATAATGTATAATGTATGGTATATAATATATTATGTATATGTGTGATTAATAATATATGATATATAATATATAATTTATAATGTTATATATAATATATAATATATAACATATGACATAAAATATATGTTATATATTATATAATATATAATATATAATACATAATTTATATTATATGATATATAATATATAATATATAATATATAATATATAATATATAAAATACAATACATATTATATAATATATAATATATAATATATGATATATGATATATTAATATATAATATATAATATATAATATCTTATATATAATATACAATACATATTATATAATATATAGTATATAATATAATATATATATAATATATAATATATAATATATAATATATAATAGATAATATGTAATAATATAGTATATATATAATGTATAATATATAGTATACAATTTATAATATATAATATACAATATATAATATATATAATATATATAAAGTATATAACATATAATGTACAATATATAATAATATAATATATAATATATAATATATAATATATAATATATATATTTATATATAGTATAAAATGTATAATATATTCTATATATTATGTAATATGTACTTTTGAATATTATCAAATACATAATATATAGTGTGTAATATATGATTTATGAGATATAATATAGTATATACAATATATAATATATAATATGTATGTAAAACATGATCATGATATGCAATATAATTCGTAATGTATAATGTATAATATATATCATATAATAAATGATATATATGTAATATATATTACATGATATATAATATATCATATATTATATATAATATACAACATATAATATAAAATATGTAGTATATAAGATATTAGATATAATATATAGCATATAATATATATTATATAAGATATATAGTATATAATATGTAATATACAATATATATTATGTAATATCAAATGTAAATACAATTTATTATATGTAATATATAATGTATAGCATAAATCATACAGTATAAAACATATAGTGTATAATATATAATATCGAATAAATAATATATAATACTTATGTAGTATTTGATATATGATATGTATTATATAATATATACATATTATATAAGAAATGATTTATAGTATCTAATATATTGCCTAGAAAATATTATTTAATGTATAATATATAATGTAAAACAATTTATGGTACATAATGTACAGTATTCGATATATAGTATTTGATATATAACGTATAGTATATAATATATATCATATAATATTTGACACATAATATACAATATATGATTAATTTTCATAGTTTTTTATGTATTTTATGATATATAATATATAATTCATAATATTTATTACATAATGAATAATACATTATCAATAGATTTTTATACAAGGACTACGACTATCATACAGCATGATTTGTGAAATTGCCATTAACGTCATTCTGGAATATAATAGATATTGTCATACAGAATTGAATTATCACTTTGTATTATTCGTTTTGGTTCTCTTGTTTTGGTTTTGGTATATCCAATATGTATCCTGTAGCTATTTGGATTGCGGAGAATATTTTTATTAGTATGATTTTTTTTGTTCAACAACGCCGAAATAGTTTATCCATTAAATATAGACTGGCCACTTTCTATGGGTTGTCAGTGTGTATGAATGTGTTTATGCATAAATGTATACATAAATACACAAACATTTATATATATATATATATACACACACACACACACACACACACACACACACACACACACACACACACACACACACACACACATATATATATATATATATATATATATATATATGTGTGTGTGTGTGTGTGTGTGTGTGTGTGTGTGTGTGTGTGTGTGTGTGTGTGTGTGTGTGTGTGTGTGTGTGTGTGTGTGTGTGTAATGTGATGATACTCCATATTTCAAGTGTATCAGCACACGACTGTGTCAGATTTATCTGAGTGACAAGATTATCTGCGCGACCCCTTGCTTGCTTCGTCACACACACACACACACACACACACACACACACACACACACACACACACACACACACACACACACACACACACACGGTTTCGCTTTCCTCACCTGTTTTGTCTTCTTTGTGGAGATTGTCGAGGGTCTTGTTGGTCATTTTGAAGAGAGCGTCCAGGGCTCCGCCTCTCTCGCCCGCTTGCCCTTTCCGCTGCCCCTCCGTCGCCGTCGCCGTCGGCGCCTCCCGCGAGCTGCCGTGGTTCTGCGCTGTCCGCTTCGAGTCGCCGCGGCCGTCGGCGGGTCGTTCCTGGCGGTCCTCTCTCGAGTCCCAAGGGCGGACGATCTTGACAGGAACCGTTGACTTCCGGCGGGAAGGGCGGTACGAAAGAATGTCCAGGATCGAGAAGGATCTGAGCCCTGAACCCTTTTGGTCCTCGGGGATGCCCCCTCCGCCGACTCTTCCCCCTCCTCCTCCTCCTCCTACTACTACTACTCCTCCTCCTTCCCCACCCCCACCTCCTCCTCCTCCTCCACCCCCTACTTCTCCCCCGCCGGCAGTAGGGTTGTGTTGCTGTTGTGACTTGGGTTGTTGTTGTTGTTGTTGTTGTTGTTGTTGTTGTTGAGGTTGGGGCTGTTGTGATGTGGGCGCAGGAGGAGGAGGAGGAGATGGAGGCGAAGGGGAAGGTACCTGAAGATGGAGATGGTGCGGGTGATGATGAAGACGCCCTTGAGGGCTTGTGGGCTGCGACGACGGCGTGGGCGAAGTGCTGCTGGACATAGCAAGCCGCTTCAGTGGTCGGAAGTAATCGTCGTCGGACAGGTACGTGAAGGACTCTGCATGCATGGACCCAGAGGACATGGCCGGAGACGGCACCCCACGGGACGTGGACGGGGACGCAGGGTCCATAGGGGTGTCGCCCTCCGACTCCTCCGTCAGGGAAGTCGTGTCCATTGTGATGTTGTTCCCCGTCGCCGCCGCCGTCGTCATGTCCATCGGAGAGCTGAGGTCGTCATCGTTCAGAGGATCACCTTCACATCCGACGCTGATCTCGCTGTCGCAGGGACTCGCAGGACGTCGCCCTTCCACCTCCTCCTCCTCCTCCTCCTCCGTGTCCTCGACCACCACGGGGCGTCCGGCTGTCGGGGAAAGAGGCGCATCGCTATCGTCCATCCTTGTAACACATTCTTCCCGAATCTCCATTTTTTTTGTTTGATTATTATTATTATCTATAGTTCTTCGTCCCCCTCCTCCGCCTCAATGGCTCCCCTCTCCTGGTCCGATCCCTCCTTCACACAGTCCTTAAACTCCCGAGGACGTGGGCCACACCACTTCGTAGACACACAAGAATCCCCGTGCCGGTATTTGAGGAAGCACACGAAGAATAACACGAACTCGCACGGCGCGCGCGCGCGGTCTACTCTCCTGCGCCACAGTTCCCGACTCCTCCGAGAGAGGCCGCACAGGGCTCACGCCTCCAGATAGAAGGAGGCAGCAGCAGCAGCAGCAGCAACTCCAAGAGGAACTCCCTACCTCACGCAGGTCACAAGTGAACTGGTAGTGATTGTATCTAGCGGGAGAGTAATCGCTCTGGTCCACCACGGCCGATGAAGATGTACCAACTACTCGACTGCTTAATGATAGAGCAGGGGCCTCACACACCTAATGGCCGCCTTTGATGTTGCCGCCTGCCGATGACTTGGGGCACCGCCCGCCAGCCACACACGGCGAAACGTCGTCGTGATTGGGCGTTGCCTGGCATAGCCCCGCCTTTCCTCCATTTCCATTGGCCCGTTTCCCAGAAGAGGCGGAGCTTTAAAACCACCCGTTTGCGTATTGGACAAGAAATTATCAATTGGCCAATAGGGAGGGGAGACCGGTACATCAAAGAAAACTATGAATAGCTCAATCAGAGCCAGAAGTGACGTTGTTAATGGGGACCTTCTAACAGGGCGGGCAAGTCGAGTGTCAAATTAGACCACGGGTGGGTTAGGGTGGTCTGCAAAGCCCCTTAGGCATCGTGCCGGGCATCAGCGAGTCTTCTCGCGCGGTACCCGGGGAAGACGCAAGATGCTCTATTGCCCTGTGAAGGATGATGATGAGAGCGAGAGCCGCACAGATCACCGTAGACGGGGGACGGGGGATTGGTGATGATGGGGTTTGTAGGTGAGGGTGATAGGTTACGAGGAAAGTGGTGATAGTGATAGTCCAGGGGGTTATGGACGCAAGGAGTGTGGGGAGGGTGTAAGGTAGCGGATTGTGTATCTTGCGGAAGTTTCAGGGGGAATTTGCGCAAATAGTTTGCGATGCCGAATGAGATTCAGCCGATGTCATTTATGTTTTTTATTTTCTATTTTCTATTCTTATTGTCATGAACTTTGTTTCCTTAATTACGTTATACAAATGAATAAAAAATACAATTATACAAAAGACGCATTGGCGATAGAAAATATTGGGTCTGTGTTGACAGCATACAATAAGACGGGATGTCACACCCTTGATCTGCTCTTTGAGAGTGATACTACCAAGTGGCGATGCAAGTACCAGACGGCATGAATAAAATCGTTTGGTTTTTTAACTTAGATTCTTGCTCTTTATCAGCATTCCTTTTATTTATTTATCTGTTTATTTTCTTTGATTTAGCTGTTTCCATTTTCTATTCATTTGTTTATTAATGTTCTATCTAATAATTTATATTTATTTATTTATTCATTTATTTAATTATCTGTTTCTTTATTTGT
>NC_134785.1:542500-545000 GCF_046742065.1 Oratosquilla oratoria | reverse complement strand
AAGCAATAAAAAGATGTTTTGGAAGGAAATTAAAAGAGAAAGAGGAGGCGAATCAAGTAGAGAAATAAGGTAAAAAGTGCAGATGGAGAGATGATAATGGAAGAGAAGGCAGTGAGAGGAAGGTGGGTAGAATATTTTAGGGAATTGCTAAATGTGCAGGAGGATAGGGAGGGAAAGGTAGTAGCAGTGGGAAGCGCTAGGAAAATGAGAGTGATGAGTGAGGAAAAAGGAGGAGAAATAGGGAAAGATGAAGTGAAAGCAACTGTCAAGATGATGAGAGCTGGTAAGGCACCAGGTCTGGATGGATGCCATGCAGAATGTCTGAAGAAATGAGGTACAGTTATGGTGGACTGGCTGGTGAGGTTATTTAATGTTTGTTTAAGAGAGGGTAGAGTACCGGAGGACTGGAGGAGTGCCTGTATAGTTACGCTTTACAAGGGAAAGTGGGACAAGTGTAAGTGTATTAGTTTCAGAGGGATCAGCTTGTTGAGTGTAGTTGGGAAGGCTTATGGGAGGGTCTTGATTGAGAGGATTAGGAGAGGAACAGAGGGAGTAATTGGTGAGGAATAGTGTGGGTTTAGGAAAGGTAGGGGTTGCGTAGATCAGATTTTTTTTGGTAAGACAGATATGTGAGAAAGCTATAGGAAAAGGTAAATATGTTTTTTTGGCTTTCATGGATCTTGAAAAGGCTTACGACAGGGTAGACAGGAAGGCACTGTGGGGGCACTGCAGATATATGGGATAGGAGGAAAGTTTTTAAGAGCAGTCAAGAGTTTTTACGAGAGTAGTAGAGCTTGTGTTAGGATTAGAAATGGAGAGAGTGAATGGTTTGAGGTAAAGGTGGAACTTCGTCAGGGATGTTTTATGTCGCCCTGGCTGTTCAATCTTTACATGGATGGGGTGGTGCGAGAGGTGAATGCAAGGGTAGTGGATCAGGGGCTGGAGATGATTAAAGAAAATGGAGAAAAGTGGGAGGTGAGCCAGTTGTTGTATACTGACGACACTGCGCTTGTAGCAGGATCAGAGGAGGGGTTGAGGAACTTAGTGACAGAGTTTGAGAAGGTGTGTGAAAGAAGGAAGCTGAAGATAAATGTGGGCAAAAGTTAGGTGATGAGATGTACTAGGGGAGAGAGTGACAGTAGGCTGGAAGTGAGCATTAATGGTGAAAGACTGGAGGAAGTGGATAGTTTTAGATACTTGGGTGCGAATGTGGCAGGAAAGGGAGGAGTGGGGGTGGAGGTAGAATGTAGATTGAGAGAAGCGAGTAAATGACTTGGTGGATTGAAAAGTGTAATGAGAAATAGACATCTGGGAATGGATGCTAAGAGGAGGTTATATAAAGGAGTGATTGTGCCAACAGCATTGTATGGGGCAGGAACATGGAACGTGAGAGAGGAAGAGAGAAGGAGTTTGAATGTGTTTGAGATGAGGTGTCTGAGAAGTATGATAGGGGTTACTAGGCTGGATAGAGTGAGAAACGAGGAGGTGAGGAGGAGAACAGGGGTGGAAAGGGAGTTGGGAGGTAGGATTGATGAAAGAGTATTAGGATGGTTTGGACATATGGAAAGAATGAGTGAAGAAAGATTAGTAAAAGAAGTGTGAAGGGCAGAGGTGGAAGGAGTGAATATGAGGGGGCGACCTAGGATGAGATAGATGGATGGGGTGAAAGGGGCATTACAAAAGAGAGGAATGTCAGTGGAGGAAGGACGGGAGAGGATAGAAGATAGGGGTGAATGGAGAGGGGTTGTGTATAGATGATGCTGTGATGCATGAGGGGGAGTGGGTGGGGGATGGGGGATGAGGAATTATGTATGAGAAAAAAAAAAATTGACGCAGCCCAAAGGGATTTCTCCCCGTCTTCTCCTTTTCTGAATTGGGGGACGGAGAGACGGGGTCGCCGAATTTATGAAGCAGCCTTGCTGTGGATGTGCTGTGTCTTGCGACACTGTTTCTGATCCAGGGCAGTGGACAGGATGCAAGGATGACCCGTCATCCAGGAGGTGCCAAGATAAGAGGGAGGGAGGAGAGTGGAGGGGAGTGGAATATATGGGAAATGGAATGGGTGGGAGTGGTTTCTATGCCTTTTTCTTTTTGGCTACCCCCCGTGTAGGGGGAAAAAGCCTTTGGTATATGTATGTATGTATGTATGTATGTATATATATATATATATATATATATATATGTATATATACATATGTATACAGTATATATATGTATATATATATATATATATATATATATATGTGTGTGTGTGTGTGTGTGTGTGTATGTGTGTGTGTGTGTGTGTGTGTGTTGTGTGGGTGTGTGTGTGTGTGTGCGTGCGTGTGTGTGCGTGTGTGTGTGTGTGTGTGTGTGTGTGGTGTGTGTGTGTGTGTGTGTGTGTGTGTGTGTGTGTGTGTGTGTGTGTGTGTGTGTGTGTGTGTGTGTGTGTGTGTGTGTGTGTGTGTGTGTGTATGTTATGTATGTGTATGTGTGTATGTATGTATGTATGTGTGTGTGT
>NC_134785.1:520000-522500 GCF_046742065.1 Oratosquilla oratoria | reverse complement strand
AATATAAATGACATTAAAGCCAAAAATGAACAGAAAGACAGTATTACTCTGTGTCTGGTATTTAGAAAGAAACATGGAAGCTGGCTAGATCCTGCCCCAAGCGTAAGCTCAAACCGAGACGCAGGCGACACAGGCAACGCAGCACAGAACAAAGGTAGACTTCCTGTTGCTGAATTGTACAGTTTCAACTTCTCTTCTGATTGAAATGCTGAGGTAGTGCTGTACATCTCGAAGCATTTCAATCGAGAGAGAAGTTCAAAATGTACTTCCGTTCAGCAACAAGAAGTCTACCTTTGAACTGTGCTGCGTCGCCTGTGTCACCTGCGTCTCAATTCGCGCACAGGTTGAGACTCAAACATAGGAGGCTCCTCATAAAACCAGATACAAAGGCAATTTCTTGTCTGTGTGCGCTGGTGGCGCAATCGGATGCGTGCTGGTCTCACATTCGCTTAGTTGTAGGTTCGAATCCCGCACACCTCTCCGATTCTCAGCATTGACTGTTACCTATCTCAACAGTCCCTATAGCGGATGATAGGGTAAAGGTGACGGCTTTGGCCGCAGCTACTCAGCGCCTCCTGGCGTCGGCTCCTCACATTCTGCGTCGGCTCCTCACAGTCTGCGAATTACCAAAGCTCCAGGATTTCCTCACAATGTGTGATAATACCACATTCGACTACTAATTCAGAGATTCAAGTTCTAGTCTCACCCAGAGCTGAAAATATATATGTGTGTGTGTGTTTGTGTATTTACCTAGTTGTATTTTACGGGAAGGGGAGCTATGCTCGTGGTGTCCCGTCTTCATATCTCATTTTATCTAAACTGTTGTGTGTGTGTGTGTGTGTGTGTGTGTGTGTGTGTGTGTGTGTGTGTGTGTGTGTGTGTGTGTGTGTGTGTGTGTGTGTGTGTGTGTGTGTGTGCGTGCGTGCGTGTGTGTGTGTGTGTGTGTGTGCGTGCGTGTGTGTGTGTGTGTGTGTGTGTGTGTGTGTGTGTGTGTGTGTGTGTGTGTGTGTGTGTGTGTGTGTGTGTGTGTGTGTGTGTGTGTGTGTGTGTGTGTGTGTGTGTGTGTGTGTGTGTGTGTGTGTGTGTGTGTGTGTGTGTGTGTGTGTGTGTGTGTGTGTGTGTGTGTGTGTGTGTACGTGCGTGTGCGTGTGTGTCTGTGTGTGTGTGGGAGGGGGTTGGTTGGCAGTCCTACAGGCACGCACCAAACTTACCACCGCTAATCTCATGGAACTGCAGTACAGTGACCATGTGCCCTGCTCACTCACTCTGCAGAAACCCTACAACACACTATCTCAGTGGTCTCTGCAGTCTACCCATCCATGTCATCACAAAGAAGACAAAGATACTTGCACAGCACAGAACAGCCCCAGCTTCGTCCCCTGTTTTTCAAATCAATGGTATACAGCTCGAGCAAGTGAAATAGTTCACCAACCTCGGCAGCATAATAACACCAAAACACAATGTAGGCAATGAAGTTCAGTCAAGAATCCACCTCGCATCCGCATCTTATGACAGTCTACGCTCTCGGATATTTGACAAAGGAAACCTTCAAACCGAAGCCAAAATATTCGTCTACAGAGTCGTCTGCTTCTCCACCCTACTTCTACAGCTCAAAAACCTGGACCAACTACAGACGTCACTTAAAAGCTCAGGAGGCCTTCCACATACGGTGTTTCCAAAGAATTCTGGGCATAACATGGCAAGACAGAGTACCACACACTATAACCCTGCAACATGCACAAATCCCAGGCATTGAATTATCGCTAGCAAAGCGACAGCTGCAATTAGTGGGTTACGTCACTGGCATGCCTGAGAACCGTCTTCCCCGACAAATTCTTTACGGGAAAATACCTGAAGCGCGTCGCAATGCAGGAGATCAGGAAAAAAGCTATAAATGTCAGCTAAAAAACTCACTCAAGAGGTATAACATTGCACCAACTGCTCTCGAAGCCATCGCCTCTGACCGCCCTTTATGGCTTACAAAGTGCTCACAATGGATCAAACATCTTGAGTCTGCTCGCAACCAAGCACAAGACAACCAGCGGGCAAGAAAGACATTAGCCCATCAATAGAATTTATCCACTTGATCCATATCTGACTTGCCCAGAATGTGAAAGGATATTCGGGCCAAAAATTGGGTTCCACACTCATCGCCGCTGTCACCACCCAATTCCACTCAAACCATCTCACCACTGTCGTCGTCGATCATCGACGGACCGCCCTAAGCAATCAAGTGTGTGTGTGTGTGTGTGTGTGTGTGTGTGTGTGTGTGTGTGTGTGTGTGTATAAGGTCACAGCATTACCCGAATATGAGTTCTGAGCTCTCATCTGGGAAAATAATAACTATCGATCGCGAGTCCAACACGTAATCCAAGACCGTGGTGGTTAACCAGGTAATATCCGTAGGTCACTTTCGAAGCCGTTGTTCCGATCACAGTACTGGCAACTAGTATACTGGTCTAGTTCATGCAAAACTAGGATTCCTATTCTTGATGGTCAA
>NC_134785.1:510000-512500 GCF_046742065.1 Oratosquilla oratoria | reverse complement strand
CGAGCCGTGTGTGTGTGTGTGTGTGTGTGTGTGTGTGTGTGTGTGTGTGTGTGTGTGTGTGTGTGTGTGTGTGTGTGTGTGTGTGTGTGTGTGTGTGTGTGTGTGTGTGTGTGTGTGTGTGTGTGTGTGTGTGTGTGTGTGTGTGTGTGTGTGTGTGAATATTTGTGTGTGTGTGTATAGTTCTGGAGGTCAGCGGGATTCAAGCTAAGGTCAGTGGCCAGTCCGTACAAGCAATAATTTTGATTCCCTGTTCCTGTGGGGGTTTCAGGACTCGACCATGGTATAGGAGTACCTAGTCCACGCTTACCATACATTATCACACTGGGCTGTTTTTCCTCCGACTGCTGGAGCAGATTTACAGCCGGCAGTTTTCGGGAGAAGAATCAGATATGCTGGAGGAAAATAATTTCCCTCTAGTATATCATATGACACTCTATGTATGTTTGTTGAGAAAACAAAATAGTTTGCCAGAGTGATTTTACCTTAGGAAAAAGCCCTGGAGGTGGGCGGTACCGTCGATGAATCGGAGGTTGAAGGAAAAATAGCCTAGTGTGATAACCCCTTTAGTGAAGCGGCCCTGCTGTGGATGTACTATGTCTTGCTGCATTGTTTCTGACACAGGCGGTGGGCAGGAGACAGGGATGACCCTTCATCCACGGGGAGCTAATATGGGAGGGGGGATCAATGGATGGTGGATGGGAGTGGAATGAATGGGAGTGGGCTTGTGTCTTGACTGGCTACCTCCCTTATAAGGGGGAAGAAGTCCGGGCGGGCGGGCTTTTTGGAGACGAAGAACAAGTGTCCGACGGTCAGGATGGAACCTGAGGACACAGAATCCCAAGATAGGTGCTCCAACCATCCGTAACTCCAGTGACCACGGGGTATTGCAAATATACCTTCCAATATCCATTACCATAATTAAGCTATCAAACATCCCGCCCTCCCCCCCTTACCTCCTCCTCCTCCTCTTCCTCGCCCTTCTCGTCCTTTCCCCCCTTCCCCTCCACTTACATCCGTTACCAGTCGATTTCATTAGATTCCGTTTACTAAGGTCTGGTTATGCATTTTTGCTCTGCTTTTCAACAGTGATGATGGTGATGGTCATCAGTCTAAATTTTAAACGATGTGTGTGTGTATGTGTGTGAGTGTGTGTGTGTGTGTGTGTGTGTGTGTGTGTGTGTGTGTGTGTGTGTGTGTGTGTGTGTGTGTGTGTGTGTGTGTGTGTGTGTGTGTGTGTGTGTGTGTGTGTGTGTGTGTGTGTGTGTGTGTGTGTGTGTGTGCACACGTGCTCGTGTGGTCATGCATACGTCCATGACAAGTCCTTTTGATATCTCGACTGCTTAACCTCTGTCAGACACTCTTCAAGATTTTCGTCAAATGTGAATTTGAAAAGGTGGAAGACGACTTCGGTTGCAGTATTCTAGAGTTCCCTCAGGACAATTCAACAATGTGTCTAATATTCGTATAGGTTTAGCTTCTCTTGTTTTGTTCTTTAGCTTATCAGTATATGCCGCAAAGGGGATTTGACATTTGGGATTTGAAAAATAGAAGATTGTAACCAAAGTAGTTTCTATATAAACGAACTCACTTTAGTCGCGCAGGTGTGACACACACACACACACACACACACACACACACACACACACACACACACACACACACACACACACACACACACACACACTATATATATATATATGTTTGTATATATATATATATATATATATATATATATATATATATATATATATATATATATATATATATATATATGTATGTATGTATTTGTAATATATTTTTATATATTTGATTTCCAAATTATCTCAATAACCCCCCCCCCCCACATGTCTGTTCCCTCCCAACTCTGTGTACTTTTATAAAAAAAATTATTTTTCTATTTATTTATTTTCTATTTATATCTTAACAGAAAACGGGTCGGAGTGACTAATAGAATTATACTTTGTACGTGTGCAAAGGCAGATCCTTGTTCTTAGAATGGTTTGATTTTTGTTATTAAACAATTATTTTTGAGCAGATGAATTCACGCACCCCCACCCCCCTTGTATCCTCCTCATGCCTCTCTGCGGGAGCGGGACCCCTAGTTTGGGAACCCCTGGCTTAGAAGAACTTACCTAGCGTGCTCCATGAGTTGGTTGTTTCTTGATGCTTATGTATGTATGTATGTATGTATGTATATATATATATATATATATATATATATATATACATAATATAAATATATATGTATATACATATAAATAATATATATATATATATATATATATATATATAATGTAAATATATATCATATATATATCACGTGAAGACCACTGTTGGAGACTGGAGACGGGGAATCTATATATTTCGATTGCAAACTGCAATTCTCCTCTAAATTTTCATTGGACAAGAGCTCCTTAATCGTTCCCTTTCCTGATTCATTTATTCCTTCGACCAAGTTTCTTTCCAAAGACAAATTAAATTCAAATAATTATTACCCTAA
>NC_134785.1:485000-495000 GCF_046742065.1 Oratosquilla oratoria | reverse complement strand
ATACATACACCAAGACCTTCTTCCCACTTATAAGGGAGGTATCCAAATCAAAGGCACTCACCCATTACACTCGCATCCACCACCCAATATTTCCCCTCTCATCTTAGTTCCTCGTTGACGAGGGGCCATCCCTGCCTTCTGCCCACTAACCGGGTCAAAAGCAATGTAGCAAGACACAGCACATTCACAGGCTCTAAAATGTTTTAGCATGCTTCATATGTTTTGTTTTGGTTGCTACAGAGTAATGCCAAAGTGGTAATACATTATGGAGAGATATAGCAATTGTAAGCGCACCCACTCATGTCATGATTGCATAATTTTTTATGCAATCAATACTTTATGGGCTTTAGTGATGCCCTTATGGACCAGAGGCACGCAACACTCTTTCATATTCGAACACTAATTTCCAATCAAAATGATTACTGATCCCTTTCAACTGCTACTCTTGTTTTACACAAACATACAGACACACACACACACGCACACATGCGCGCGGCTTGTAGAGTTCCCGGCTGCCACTACGGCGGTCCAGGTTCGAATCCCGCCCTGGGCTAAAATTATTTCAGTACCACTGCGCTGCGATTCGTTATTCCAACTCTCGTGGACAGGGAGTTGGGTGTGTGTGTGTGCGTGTAAGGTCACAGCATTACCCATAGATCGGTCATATATGAGCTCTGAACTCTCTTACGGGAGGGAAGTAGCTGTCGATCATGAGTCCAACACATGATCCAAGACCATGGTAAATCACACACACACACGTAAAAAAAAAATATTTTTTTTTCATTATATTTGCCCCTCATATTTTCCCGACTGTTCTCCCTCACTCACCGACTTTATGTATTCATCCTCTCCTTCAGCAGGGGGACACAATCCTCCCCCACGTCATTACCCATTTCCTTCGCTCTCATCTTTCTCCGGCCGGCGGAGGAGCCAATTTGAATATTACAGTTAGTTTTTCTCTATATGTCCCCTGGTGGCCTAATCGGAAGCATGCTAGTTCAAACCGCAGTGGTTGAAACCGCTCGTGTGAACAGACCATTGTTTACTCTCCCTCGGGCCTTTTCAGTAGCTTAATAGGGAATGAACAGTGGGACCGCAAGGAGGAGGAGAAGAGGAGGAAGAGGAGGAAGAGGAGGAGGAGGAGGAAGAGGAGGAAGAGGAGAATTGGAGGAGGAGGAAGAGGAGGAGCAAAAGAAGGATGAAAAAGGAAGGAGGAGAGGAAAGAAGAAGAGGTAGAGAAGAAAGAACAGAGGGAGGAGAAGAAAGAGGAGAAGTAGGAGGAGAAGAAGAAGGAGATGAAAATGGAGGAGGAGACGGAGAAGAGGAGGAGGAGAAGGAAGAAGAAAAGAAGAGAAGGAGAAGGAGAGAGAGAAAGAGGAGAAGGAAAAGGAAAAGAAAAGGGAGGGGGAAGAGAAACAAGAGGAGGAGGAAGAACAGAAGGAGGAGGAAAAGAAGAGATGAAAAGGGGAAGCGAAAGAAGAGGAGGAGAAAAAGAAGAAAGAAGAGGAGGAGAAGAAGGAGAAAGAGGGGGATAATGAGAAGAAAGAGGAGGAGAGAAAAAAGAAGGAAGAGGAGGAGAAGGAGGAGAAAGAGGGGTATAATGAGAAGAAAGAGGAGGAGGGAAAGAAGAAGAAAGGAAGAAGAGGAGGAAGTCTTTGGAAAATCGAAAGAAGAGACGTAAGAATGGAATAATTTTTATTTATTTTTTACTATCTACATTTTTGATAAGGTTCTTAATATCTTAGTTTTTATCATTTCATCATGTATTATCTTATTTATTTTTTATTGTTCTATTAATTTATATATATAGATATATATATATATATATATATATATATATATATATATATATATATATACATACGTATATATATATATACGTATATATATATATATATATATATATGTATTTGTATAATTCATAATTCTATTAATTTGTATTATTTTATAGTTAATCATTATATTAGGTTCATATTCTTATCATTTATCGTCTTATTGGACTTCTATTATATTATCATCTGTCATTTCATTAGATTTTTTTTCTTCTTACTTAATCAGCTTTTTGTAATTGTATTATTTATCTTTTTGTTAGTTTTTATTTTTTCTGTTATTCTTTATTTCTCTATAATGCTATTATTTTTTCATTACTTTATTAATTTTTTAGGTTTCAATTATTGTATTATTTGATGTTCTACTTTTAGGAGGAAAGAGTGCAAGAGTTGAAGCGTCTGAGAGTAAGATCTGTAAAAAGTTTAAGAACTTCAACCAGAAGAAAATCTATAAATTGTCCAGCTACTGAGTGTCATCGGGGTTAATCAGCCTGACTTCATTGTCCTCGAGTTGGAGGAGTTCCTGTCCACTTCTTCATTCCTGCTTCGTCATCCTCACCCGAATTGATTCCCATTTGGGGTCACGCCCAAGGAGGAGCGAGGAGAATGATAGGGCCCTCTGGAAGCTCCATCGTAAGCTCGAGGGTGACAATAGAGGATATGACACAGCAAAACACTCTGCGTCTCTCTCTCTCTCTCTCTCTCTCTCTCTCTCTCTCTCTCTCCCCGGTAGCCTACTGGATACCGTGTCCAACTCATGACCGGCTGGTTGTGAGGTCGATTCCCGGGGCTCGCTGCGGGCTATGTCTCGATGGTTCCCGACATCTCTGGCCAGGCGGGGAGGCGACCGAAGCATCAGCCTAGGAAACCCAGCAGCTTGCGGCAACTGACAGGGCTTTGCCCTTCCAGGGGTTTCTCACTTCCCAGTACTTGGGAAAGAACTCTTGTGTGTGATTCACCAAAGTCTTTGATCCTCTTCTTCTGAACCCTCTTCTTCTTTGTAGTAAAAAAAAAGGCATTAATCGAGACAGTTTTTAGCACTGAATACGGAAAGTCTCCCTTTGCAACAAAAAGAAAAAAAAAAAAAAAAAGGAGGAGGAAACGGGGGTAAGGGGGTAGGAAGGGTGGTGAGGGGGAGAGGTGGAAGGGGGGTAAGGAGCGAGGGAAGGGAAGTGGGTAAGGAGCGTGGGGAGGGGAGGGAACGAAGTTAAGATAGCAGGGGAGGGAAGGGGAGTAAGGAGGAGGGGGAGGGAAGGGAAGGGGAGTAAGGGGGCTGGGAGGGAAGGGGGTAAGAGGGAGGGGAGGAAAGGTTGGTAAGAGAGGATAAGAGGCAAGGGGAGTAAACGAGGTAGAGTAAGGATGGGGGTGAGGGGGTAAGGGAGGTAAGGGGGTAAATGGGAGAGGGGAGGTAAGGGGGTAAGGTGAGAGGGGAGGGAAGGGGGCCAAGGAGATGGGGGAGAGGGAAAAGGGGGAAGGGTGGAGGGGAGAGAAGGTGTAGTAAAGGGGGAAGGAAATGAATGAGGGTAAGTGGGTAAAGGGGTGAGGGGGTAAGGAAGGAGAGGAAGGAAGGTGGGTAAGGAGGAGGGGAGGGAATGAGTGTAAGAGGGGGAGGGGAAGGAAGGTGTAAAGGGGGAAGGGAGGGAAGGGGCTAAGTAGGAATTGGAGGAAGGGGGTAAGGGGTGAGGAGGAGGGTGGGTAAGGCCTAAGGGGGTGAGGAAAGGGAAGTGGGGGGAGGGGGGAGAGGAGAGAATGGGTGTAGGGTGGGCAGGGTAAAAAGGGAAGGGACTGAAGGAGGGTAAGGGGTAGAGGGGAGTGAAGGGGTGAGTGAGGAGTGGATGAAGTGAGTAAGGCGGGAGGGGAGGAAGGTAGGTAAGGGGGGTGAGGGAAGGGATGAGGGGTAAGGGGGAAGAGGAGGGAAGGGGGTACGTGGGGAAGGGGATGAAGGGAGTATGGAGGAGGGGAGGGAAGGGTGGTAAGTTGGGGAGGGAGGGAAAGGAAAGGATTAAAGGGAGAAGGGGAGGGAAGGGGTGAAAGGGAGGGGGGAGGGAAAGGAGGTAAGGGGGGAGGGGAGAGAAGGGGGATAAGGGATGAGGGAAGGGAAGTGGGTAAAGGGAGGAGAGGGGAAAGGAAGGGGGCTAAGGGGTGAGGGGGAGGGAGAAGGGGAGGAAGAAAAAGGGGAGGAAGAGGAGGGAGAGGGTGAGGAGGAGAAAGAAGAGGAGGAATAGAAATAGTAGGAGGAGGATAAGGAAGAAAAGGATAGGAAGATGAGGTGATGGGAGGAGAGGAGGCGAGGTAGGAGGAGAAACAGACAATTTTATTCAGCTGCAGGTGTTATTACACTAGATTATTTTTCGTCCGACTGTTGGAGCAGATTTGTTGCCCGTAGCTTTCGGAATTTGATATGATGGAGTAAAATAAGTTTCCTCCAGCATATCAAATGACATTCTATCTATTTTTGTTGAGAAAAAAAAAATAGTTTGCCAGAGTGATTTTGCGGCGGAAAAAAGTTCTGGGGGTGGGCGTTTCCGCCGATGAATCGGAGGTCGGAGAAAAAACAGCCCAGTGTGATAGCCCCTTGACGGATGAACTACCGTGACGAAAGGGTAACGGGGTTATTCTGAACTCGATCTAGCATCCCCCTCCCCTCCCCCCCACCGTTTCCTGTTAGTTAAGTTATCATTTGTGGCAATATGTCGTTAACTGACATTGCTGCTACTTCTTCTTCGGATTCAGAGTCCGAAGAACAATAGCCATCTGGTCGCTCAACACAGATAAACAAAAGAACCGGAAATTGAACAATACTCATTGACACCGATGTCGAATAACATACTAAACCTTCCCTTACTCCCCCCTTTACCCCCTTTACCCCCATTCCCCTCCCATCCACCTTACCTCTCTTCCCTCCTACCCTTAGCTCCCTTTCCTTCTCTACCACCTTACCCATTTTCCTTCCCCTCTCCTTTACCCCCTTTCCTCCCCTCCCCCTTACCCATTTTCCCTTCCCCTTCCTCTTCCTTTACCCTCTTCTCTCCTCTCTCCCCCTTTTCCCTTCCCTCCCCTCCCATTTCCTTCCCCTCCGTACCTTCCTTCCCTCCTCCCATAACCCTTTTCCCTCCGCTTCCCTCCTCCTTTACTCCCTTCTCTCCCCTCTCCCTATAAGCCCTTTCCGTTCCTCTCTTTTTTCTTCTCTTTTTCTCCTTCCCTTTCTTCTACCCTTTATTTTCCTCTCATCACCTTCCTCCACACACTCCTCCTCTTCCTACTTTTCCTTTCTCTTCTTCCCTTTCTTCCTCCTCCTCCTCTTGCTCCTCCCCATCTCCTCCTCTTCATCCTCCTCCTGATTTCCTCCTCGTCTTCATCCTTCTTCCCCTCCACCACCTCCTCCCTCTCTCTTCCTTTCCCTCCTCCTCGTCCTGTTCCGCGATCAAAGTAATGAAGTCATTGTCTCAGGTCATACCATTAAGTCTTTGATAAAACACCGCAGAACCGGGCGATTCAATATGGCGAGCCGCTTGCTGAGGAGGAGGAGGAGAAAGAGGAGGAGGAGGAAGAGGAGGCGAAGCAGGAGGCAGTGGAGAAGGGGAAGGAGAAAATGGAGGAGGAGGAAGCGGAGGTGAAGGAAAAGAATGAAAAGGAGGTGGAGGTGGAGGAAAGGAGGAGGAGGAGGAGGAAAGGAGGAGGAAGAGGAGGAAGAGAAGGAGAAAGAGGAGGAGGAAGAGGAGGAGGAAGAGGAGGAGAAGGAGGATGCGAAGGAAGAGGAAGAGTAGGAGGAGGAGGAGGAGAAGGAGAAGAGGAGGAGGAGGAGGGGAAAAAGGAGGAGGAGGAGGAGGAGGAAGAGGAGGCGTAGGAGATTGAGGAAAACGGGAATGGACTGAGAAAAAGCAGAAGGAAGAGGAGGAAAATGAACACAAAACAAAAGGAACACAAAGGAAGAACAAAGAACAGCAGGCCTACTGGCCTTTACGAGGCTATTTGTGCTAATTATACTAAACTATAGTGAAGAAACAGGACAGCAAGGCGAAAGAAGAAGAACTAACACTACTGCTACCACTATCCTATCCAATTAGATGCCGGACGGTCAGATCTTTTATTGCAAAGAATGATATTTCTCTAACCGATTTTTGAATGCTGTCATTGTGTTACTTTCAACGACGGTGGAAGGTAACGAATTCCACACATTAACAAGCCGGTTAAAGAAAAAGTACTTACTTGCCATTCGAAGAAAATATTTTACCAATTACTTTAAAATCGTGACATCTTCTTGTATTTGAAAGTGAAAATAAATTTAGACTTTTAAGTCTTTCTTCATACTGCATATTTCTTAGTCATGGTATAATTTTAGCTACTCTTCGTTGGACTCTTTCTAGTTGGCTACTATCTTTCTGGTAGTATGGGGACCAAAATTGTATACAGTATTCAAGATGGGGACAGACCAAGGCATTATAAAGTTTTAGCAATATATTTTCTGATTTCTTTTCGAAGACTCGTCCGATAAAACAAACCAATCTATTTGCTGTTTTAACAACTTCTGAGCAATGTTGACTTGGCTTAAAATAATTTTATATTAAAACTCCTAGATATTTTTCCTTATTTACTGATCCAGTATTTCGCCACTCATCTGGTAATGGACGTGATTATTGTTACTTCCAATGTGCATGACTTTACATATGTTAACGTTAAATTTCGTTTGCCACTTGCTAGCCCAACTTGATACTCTGTCTAAATCGGATTGCAGAGCTTCTTTCTCTTTGGTGGTTGTTACTTTACCTGTAATTTTTGTGTCACCAGCCAATTTTTATACTTTACAAAGGAGGCCATCGTCTAAAGCATTTACATAAGTTAAGAACAAAACGGGTCCCAAAACTTGTCCCTGCGGCACGCCACTTTTTACATCGAGCCAGCTAGATGAAGCCCCGTTAATTGTAACTCTGTTTTTACTCAGAGAGCCCGTCTTTAATCCAACTGTGGATGCTACCAGAAATACTGTGCGTTTTTAATTTGTCAAGTAATCGTTTATGGGGAGCTTTATCGAATGCTAAAAATCTAGATAAATTATATCAACAAATCTACATTCGTCGTATTTGTTGAAAACGTCATGAAAGAAGTCAAGGGGATTAGTTAAACATGAACGTTGACTACGAAGGCCATGTTGCGAATCTTTCATAATTTTGTTTTCTTCTAAAAATTTCACCACACTATCCCGAATGATGGTCTTTAACAGTTTACAATCTGATGAGACTTTGACGAATGTTCAAGATTTATTGAAAAGGATGCACAAAGATTTACTGATTTGATATTTGACTTCGCGTAAAATTCTAGGTGAAATTTTGTCTGGTCCCGGAGCTTTATTTATTTTAAGCTTATAAATTACGTGTGCGACATCACTTTCGGTAATTATGAGTTGATAACGTTTTGAGACATTTTATATTCTGATGGCTGATACGATGAACTATCCTTATCTGTGAAGACGGATGCAAAATTTTAGAATTTTAAGGATTGAGGCCATCTCATTTTCATCATTTGTATATTTACTTTCATCGTCATTTAGTGACCCAGTGCCTCAAGTAAGCGGGTTTTTTCCTATTCACATAGATATAGAATTCTTTGGGGATCGATTTGCTCGCTTTAGTAATATACTCTTCAAGATTTTTCTTACTACGTTTTATCGGTGTTTTGGTTTCGCGGCGAATTTAAATGATCACCCCATCTCTTAACCGGCAATTTAAAGTCTCCCATGATTACTGTCTTGCAGCGTTGGTTAGTTTCTAAGATTAAATCGAATAATTTTTCATCATTTTCCAGCTGCTGACCCGGTGGTCTGTAAACAATCATTACTTTAGATTTACTGCAATTGTTTTTAATTTCAACAAACAATGTTGGAGGGAATTGTGGACATACAAGATTACTCCACACCACCCATTCTATTTTCTCTTTCGCAACTGAAAATTTATTGGTTCGGCAAGCAGTATTCCGCAATAAAATCTTGATATGATGTGTCCATGATTCTGTAATTCTTATCGTGTGATTGTTACCTGTCTCTGCAAGAAGTTCAAGATCTTCGATTTTTTTTCGTAAGCTGCGAGCATTAACGTAACACAGGTAGATATCTAGACTAAAGGTCTCTTTTATTTTTTGCTCTTTTACGGAGGAGCTGATGGGAACGCCGCTGAAGAATTTTTTCTCCTGATGTCAGACAAGCTGTTGCTGAGCAACCTACCGAACCTTGCCGCCCCCGCCTCATTTAAATGGAGACCGTCTTCCTCAAACAGAGTTTTATTAAAATAGAAATTATCCCAAAAATTGACGAAATGAACTATTTCCTGTTCACATAAGGATTTTACTCTGTTATGCGTAGTGAGTGCGATGTTGTAAAATCTATCGATGTTGAAAAATCTATCAAAGGATCTTTTACTTCTCTTGAATCTGGGAAGGACCCCTGAAATTACAAGGTTTTTCTCAGAGACCTTTTTCTTGTATTTCTTGATCTTTCTCCAGTACTTTTCAATAAGTTCCTCCGATCGCGTTGACTTGACATCATTTGTATCGGCGTGAATTATAAACACCGTGTTCGGGTCCGCGTCTGTGGTGACATCGTCACAAGACTCGGCAATGTCATCGAGTCCGGCACCTCTATACATATTACACTTTCTGCAGCCATTTGAAGAACGACCACAGAACTCTTCGGGTTGGTGCCTGACCATGGAATCCCCGACAAAACGAGTTTCGAACTCGTCCTCCATGGCTAAATTAAAAAATTCACAACTATTGTAAGTGATGGATCCTGACAATTTAGCCGCCTGTCGTCGGGATTTGGCACCTTTCCTGACCTGATACCATCCTTCATCCCGCGAAGCGGGTGGGGATACTTCTTGCAAAGTAGGTTGGGAACTATCCTGTAAAGTAGGAGGGTCATTTTGGGGGACTACATTCTCAGGTGAGGGTGTTGGTGCCAGCAATTGTGGGATTGTTCTCACGTTTGTGATCACGAACTCCACAAGAGCCTCATATTTCGCCTTGAGGTCCCTCAATGAGTCACACTGCTCCTGGAGGGAGTTGCACTTTTTTCAGATCATTGATCTGCTGGGAGTTTTCGACTTGTTTATCTCTATAGACACACATGCGGCAAATAGACGAGTTTCTGAAATACTGCGTTACCCTGCATCAGCCGTTCTCGCAGGTTCGTAAGTTTGAAGGAATTTTGATCATTTCAATCGCTTATAAGAAAAGACTGACTTAATTTTGTACTCATCACGGCACTACATGAAGCTACATACTTTCCCCGGTCACTCCATCGATGTGCCGATCGGAAGATGAAGAAGAGGAGGAGGAAGAAGAGGAGGAGGAAGAAGGGGGTGACGAGGGATGGACTAAGTAAAGGTAGGAAGACGAGGAACGTCAGGAGACCAAGGAAGAGAAAGAAAGGGAGGATGAGGTGAAGGAGGAAGAGGAAGAGGAAGAGGAGTAGAAGATGTGGAGGAGGAGAAGGAGGCGGAGGCGGAGGTGGAAGAGGAGGAGAAGGTGGAGGAGGAGATGAAGGAGGAGGTGGAGGAGGAAGAGGATGAGGAGGTGAAGGAGGTGGTGGAGGAGGAAGAGGAGGAGGAGAAGGAAGAGGGAGAAAAGGGAATGGCGGCCGATTAAAGTGATAACTGAACTTGATAACGTAGTTAAACAATTAACGTTAACATGGAGATTATCTTGGTAAACCAAATAAATAAATTAATTGATTAATAAATAGATACATAAATTAATTTTTCAAATAGTTGATAAATAGATAACTAGATAAATAAATAAATAAATGGGTAAATAAATAAAAACATGAATAAATGAATAATTGAAATAAGTCGATAGACAATAGAAATGAATCAATGAACGAATGAGTAATTAGAAAAGTAAATGAATGGATGGATAAGCTAATAATTAAATCAAATAAACAAATAAATAGAAAGATAAACAGATAAACAATTTGAAAGATAATTAGTGAATTAATAATTCAATGAACAAATAAACAGTATGAATAAATAAATAAACAAATAAAATGGATAAATGAAATTAACTAAATAATTAATTGATTAATTAATTAATTAGTCACTTATTGATTGACTAATTATTTTTTAATTTATCTATTTGTTTATCTATATTGTTTATTCATTAATTGATAAACAATATAAAAA
>NC_134785.1:475000-477500 GCF_046742065.1 Oratosquilla oratoria | reverse complement strand
AGAATATCTGTTGAGGAAGGACGGGAGAGGACAGAAGACACAGGTCAATGGAGAATGGTTGTATATGGATGATGGTGTGATCCATGAGGTGGAATCGGTGGGGATCGAGGGGTGAGGGAGTATGTGTGAGAAAAACTTGACGCAGCCCGAAGGGATTTCTCCCCGTCTTCTCCTTTTATGCATGAGCGGACGGAGAAGGGGGGTCGCCGATTTAATGAAGCGGCCTTGCTGTGGATGTGCTGTGTCTTACGACATTGCTTCTGACCCAAGGCAGTGGACAAGATGCAGAGATGACCCGTCATCCAGGAAGTGTCAAGATAAGAGGGAAGGAAGAGGGTGGAGGGGGGTGGAGTGTGTTAGGGATGGATGGGGTTGGGAGTACTATTACCGTTATGATTATCACTATTTCCATTATTACTATCACTTATTACTATCATTATCATTACTATTACTAATATTATTGTTGTTATTATTACCAATGTTACCATTACTATTACCATTATTATTACAAAGGATTACAAAGGCGGAGCATGCCGACAGGAGACCTTTTGGTCCATATCTAGCTCTGATGCGAAAAAAATAATAATAATAATAAAATAATAAATAAAAACTATAATAATGTAAATAACAAATAAAATACATAAATAAATGCATAGGTATAGTTAAATAAACAAACAGGCAAATAGTAAATAATAATAAATTGACATATAACCAATAATAAATGAAAATCAGACAGACAAATGATAACAAAACAAAAACAAATAATATAAAATAAATTATAATCATTACAGCATCTTGCTTAGGTGTTTATCTAAATGATTCTTAAAGCTTCGAACTGAACTACATTGTGCAGGAAGTTTATTCCATTCATTAATTACACGGTTGGCAAAGTTGTTTCTACCTACTTCCAAATTAAATCTATTTCCGGACAGTTTGAGACCATTCTCTCTTGTCTGATTCTCATTCAATGTGAAGATTTTGTCACTTTTGATATTGTCAATTCCCTTTAAAATCTTAAAGACCTGTATCAAGTCACCTCTGAGTCTACGCTTTTTTAGGGAAAACAGATTCATATGTTTTAGTCGATTTTCGTATGATTTATTTTTGATATTTGGAATCAGTTTTGTGGCTCGCCGTTGTACTTTTTCCAATCTGTCAATGTCTTTAATGAGATTCGGTGACCATACGGAAACAGCATATTCCAAATGTGGACGAACTAACGATTTATATAGCTTGTTAATGAGTGATGGACTTTTGAAATCAAAAGATCGCGCAATCAGTCCTAGAATCTTATTTGCTTTCTTAGAGGCTGAAATACACTGCTTGGATGATTTGAGATCGTTACTGATAATTACGCCGAGATCTTTTTCACTATCCACTTTTGTTAACGAATTTCCAAATAACTTGTAATCGCACTTACTGTTATGTTTACCTATGTGCATTACCATGCATTTACTTGTGTTAAATTTCATTAGCCACTTTTCAGACCATTGCTGTAATTTATCTAAATCTTCTTGAATATCTAATTGGTTTGAGTGATCATTTGCCATTCCGCACAGTTTTGTATCATCAGCAAATTTGGAAACAGTAGATTTTAGTCCATGGTCTATATCATTTATATATACTATGAATAGAAGTGGTCCAAGAACGGAACCCTGAGGAACTCCACTTGTAAAAAATTTCCATCTAGAAGTTTTTCCGTTTAAAACAACTCTCTGTTTTCGACCATTCAACCAATTACTAGTCCAACCTAATAGGCTACCACTTATTCCGTGTAAAGCTAATTTAGTAAGTAGTCTTTCGTGTGGGACGGTATCAAAAGCTTTTGCAAAGTCTAGATATATTAAATCTATATTGTTTCTTTTGTCATAATTCAAGATAACTGTGTTGTAGAATTCGAGTAAGTTAGTCACGCAAGAACGTTTCCGTCTGAAACCATGCTGGCTATCATTTATCAAACGGTTACTTTCTAAATGATGTTCGATAGCATCTCTGATGATAGTTTCCATTATTTTTCCTACGATTTAAGTCAAACTTATAGGTCTATAGTCATTTGGTTTCTTTTTGTCACCTTTTTTGAATATGGGAGTAACGTTAGCTAGCTTCCATTCTCTTGGGACATCTCCGGATATGATGGATTTCTTGAAAATAATTTCTAATGGAACAACAATCTCATTTTTCATTTCCTTTAAGATTCTTGGATGCCAAACGTCAGGCCCTGGTGTTTTATTAACTTTGAGTTTATCTATACACCTTTTAATTTTTTCTTTTGTTATATTTACCGTAGTGAGTAAGTTTACCCTAGACTTTTCACAGGTTTCAGTTTGGAATTCACTTTGAGGTGTTTCGTTTATGAATACCGAGCTAAAATAATTGTTTAAGATATTACACATTCCTTCATTTGAATATTCAAGTTGACCGTCAGCAGATAATAGTGGACCAATGTGATTCCTAACAACCTTTTCATCTCTAATGTAACTATAGAATTCTTTGGGATTCT
>NC_134785.1:457500-470000 GCF_046742065.1 Oratosquilla oratoria | reverse complement strand
TGATTATTATTACTATTATTATCATTATATATTTTTATTATCATTATATTTTTATTATTATTAACATTATTATTATTACTTTCATTATTTTTATTATTATTATTATTATTGTTATTATTATTGTTACTATTACTATTTGAATATTTAATTTTTCGTTTTTATTATCATTGTTATCACTATTATTGTTATAATTACTATTAATAATTTCTTTGTTATTAGTATTATCATATTTTTATTTTTATTATTATTATTATTATCATTATTATTATTATTACTTTTATTTTATTTTATTGTTATTATTATCATTATTATTATTATTACTTCTATTTTATTGTTATTATCATTTTTTTATTATTATTGTTACTATTATTATTTAAATATTTAAATTTTCATTTTTATCATCATTGTTATCATTACTATTGTTACAATTACTATTAATAATTTCTTTGTTATTAGTGTTATCATATTTAATTGAAGAATTTCATCATTGTTACGTTAGCCACAATGTAATGTTCACACTCGTCACCAACTATGGTAACTCGGGGAGGTGGTGAGGTCCACCCCATGTATATAATGCCCACAGCCCGTTTGTAGACCTATTCCTTTGAAAAAGCATACCTGCGAAACTAGTCAGGAATAAACTCAAGACTAAGACTCCTGTGTTTCCTATTCCGCTTACGTCAACCTGTCAGAATGTCTCAACATATATATATATATATATATATATATATATATATATATATATATATATATATATATATATATATATATATATATATATATATATATATATGAGCTGTCCTTCACAAGACTTGCACGTGATCCAAGACATTGATGAAGATGGTGAATCACATTTACACATATACTCACATGTTGTTTTCAGGTAATTGACAAAGATATGATAAATTCTCCCAGAAAAAATTACATTCCGTTTTCTATTCTCCATACCTGTGTTTACCTCCTTTATCTGAATAAAACCTCCTGACGACACATACACACACACACACACACACACACACACACACACACACACACACACACACACACACACACACACACACACACACACACACACACACACACACACAAATCCAAACATACAGAAACATGTATATACTATGATATACGCACAAGCACACATGTCTACACACCTAAACACACACAGGAGACTTTGGCCGTCTCCTCAGCAGACCCACAATCACGTCCGGTTTCATTCCATCACAGCTGTCTGTGTCCCAACAAAGAACAAATACTTTCGACTTGACCTATAAATGGTGACAATCGTCCGTCGATTCTATTGCCTTAAGTCGTCCCTCTCACTCTCTTCTTCTCATACTTTTTTTTTTTTTTTTTTTTTTTACTTGGAAATAAGTCAGGATGAGGACCACGATGCGATGGTTATCTTTAACGTTGGAAAGGAAGGACACTGTGTAATGAAAAGATGGGGACAACATTGCTTGTGTATTCACTGGGAGTAACTAACTAGGCTGTTTCTTTTTCCTTTCATTGCATTTTACTTGGCGACAAGGTTGATCTGATGCAATGTATACTGGTTGAAGTGATAGTGTCTGGGCTCTTGGTAAACTCTCTGGCCATCATGTGCTCTATTTTGTTCTTCTCTTCCGTTCAGATACTCTGGGTTAGCAAGTGGGGTCTTTAAGTAATTTGTCCCAGGTTCGATTTGCCATACGGTGCAATGTACTACGGTTGATCTGTCACGATGTATGCCACAACCTGAACGGACTCCTTGGGGCGCATGGAGTTGTATTCTTTATTGTTGTTCTCTTTCAGATACTCTGGGGTAATGGGGTCTTTAAGTAATTTGTCCCGGGTTCGATTCGCCATACAGTGCAATGTACTAAGGTTGATTTGGCACGATGTATACTAGTGGATACCGTGTCGAGCTTGTGAGCAGGTGGACGTGAGTTCGAATCCTGGGACCCGGTGCATGCTTCTGACGTAGGTTCTCGACAGCCCTGGCCAGGCGGGGAGGTGACCTAAACATCGGCCTGAAAAACCCAGCGGCTTGCAGCAACTGGCAGGGTTTACCCTACCAGAGGTTTCTCACTTCCCACATCGTGTGAGTGGGTTGGGGAGTTCTTTAGTTTTTCTACATCCTGAAAGGACTCCTTGGAGCGCACAGACTATAGCAGTGCTGCTAATACCATTACCATTACCAGTTCCACGAGTTCTGGTATTTGTAGCACCACTAGCATATTTAGCACTAGCATTGCTTGTACAAGTTACATTGCTACTACTATTACTATTATCACAAGAATGCTTGTAATAGTATCATTAGTACTTCTAGTACTAGTACTACCATTTGTATTGCTAGTGATAGTACCGCTAACACTACCAGTACTAGCACCACTTACACGGCTGGTAATAGTGCCACTAGCACTGGTATTAGTATTACTAGCACTGGTAATACTCGTCCACTAGCACTGTAAGTATTAGTTCAATAGCACTGGTAGTACTAGTATTACTAACACCCTATCATTACTAACACAGCTTGTACTAGTACAAACTACCACTGGTAGTACTACTGCTCCTAGCACTGCTAGTAAAAGCTACCACAATTACTGGTAGAACTAGTTTCACTACCAGCACTAATTTCATTCTCTCTACTAGCACTGCCATCACTAGTTCTGTTGCCAATATCCTCTATTACTACTAGTACTACTACTATTAGTCCTGCTTGTACTAGTCCCATTTCTGCTACTAGTACTGATAGTTATAGTATTAATGGTAGTGTTAAATCTAATACCCCTAGCACTGCTTGTACTATTACTATTGATATTGCTACTCGCACCACTACTGCTAGTATTACTAATCGTACTGCTAGGGTACTAGTAATACTCTTACTTTCAGTACTAGTACTATTACCATCAGCACCCTCCCTTACTCCTGATTCTCCCCTCCCTATTTCCTTTTCTTCCTCTCCCTCCCTCTCTTCCTCCCTCCCTCCACCCTCCCTTCCTCTTTCCCTCCTTCTCCCCTTCCTTTCTCCCTCCCTCTCTCCTTCCCTCTTTCCCTCCCTCCCTCTTTTCCTCTTTCCCTCTCTCCCTTTCTTCATCTTTCCTTTTCTCTCTCCATCCCTCCCTCCCTTCCTCCCTCCCTCCATCCATCCATCCATTCCTTCCTTTCCTCCTTCTCCATTTCCTTCGCTATCTCCCTGCTCCCCTCTCTTCCTTACTCTTCCCCTCCTTCCGTTCATCCCTTCCTCCTTCCCTTCCCTCTTCCCCTCCCTCCCTCCTTATCCTTCCCTTCCTCCCCTTCCATCCCTTCATCCCTCTTCCCCACCATTCCTCCCCCGTCATTTCATATTTCATAGTGAGACTATTTACAAAAATAACATGAAGGAAGCAACTAAATGTGCTAGGAACACGCTTGCCAATGCTCCTGGAGGGACAAGTCTGTCTCTTCTCTACCCCGAATCTCCATCCTTTTCTCATTCCCTCTCCCCTCATGTCTTTCCCTCCCTCCCTCCCTTTCCCATTCCTTTCCTCCCTCCCTCCCTTTCCCCTTCCTTTCCTCCCTCCCTCCCAACTTCGCCCTCTTCCCTTCTTCTTCCACTCTCTCCCTCTCCATTTTTATTTCCCCTCTCTTTACCTTTCCTTATCACCTTCCCTGCCCCTCCCTCTCCCCCTCCCTCCCTTGTGTATGTTTGTGTGCTTGTTTATATATATATATATATATGTATACATATTATATATTATATATATATATATATATATATATATATGTGTGTGTGTGTGTGTGTGTGTGTGTGTGTGTGTGTGTGTGTGTGTGTGTGTGTGTGTGTGTGTGTGTGTGTGTGTGTGTGTGTGTGTGTGTGTGTGTGTGTGTGTGTGTGTGTGTGTGTGTGTGTGTGTGTGTGTGTGTGTGTGTGTGTGTATGCGTGTGTATGTGTGTGTGTATGCGTGTGTGTGCGCGCGTTTGTGTGAGTGTGTGAGCATGTGCTTCTACATGTGCATTTCCAAACTACATACCACCTTGTGGCTTGACTCTCCCCTCTGTGTGATAACTGACCACCTTATACTCCTCTCCCACCTATACCGGATCCTTATCTAGAATCAATTTTGAGTCCAGAAAAAAAATAATCATAAGGATAATAAAAAGGAAACTCCTACACGTCTCCAAACCTCACTCTAGCCTCGACATAAGCAACCTAACCCTACAAACGGGCTCTGTATAAGTGAGAAAAGTATCAACCTCTATGGGGGAGTGGATGTAAGGTACGAGGTATTATAGGAGTGGAGTGCGGGCCTCATAAGAGTATCGTATGTAAGGCGAGGTTACGTTACGCCACTCACAACTCTTCCACTGTAGTCAAGTTAAGCTAAGCATCGGTTATGGGCCAGTATCCCCGCGAGTAAATGTTCGCCAGGTCAGTCGTCTGTTTGTGCGTTTGTGTTTTTTGACTTTCTGTCTCTGTGTGTGTCACGTGTGTATGTGTTTGTGTGTACGCGTGCATGTGCGTCCGTTTCAAAGGTCTATTCAGTTAAGTTCGGTGATGATGACGATGATGGTGGTGATGGTGTTGATGGTGGTGGTGGTAATGGTGGTAATGGTAGTGATGGTGGTGGTGGTGATGGTGGTGATGGTGGTGGTGGTAATAGTGGTGATGGTGGTAATAATGGTGATGGTGGTGGTAAGGGTGTTGGTAATAGTGGTGATGGTGATGGTAATGATGGTAATTGTAGTGATGGTGGTAGTGGTGACGATGGTGATGATAGTGATGGTGGTGGTGATGATCGTGGTGGTGATGATCATGATGGTGATGATTGTGGTGATAGTGATAATTGTTGTGATGGTGGTGGTGGTAATAGTGACAGTGGTAATGAGAGTGATGGTGATGATCGAGATAGTGATGATCATGATGGTTGTGGTGACGATCATGATGGTGGCGGTGATGATCGTGACGGTTGTGGTGATGATCGTGATGGTGCTGGTGAAGGTCGTGGTCGTGGTGGTGATAATGATGATGATAACGATAATGATAATGATGATGATGACGATGATAAAACCCTTCGTACAATAAAACCAAAACTCCCCAAACCCTCAACTTCAATAACTCCATATACCAACCTCACCACTCCTTACCTACGCCATCTCCAACCCACCAATGACAATCACTAACTCCCTCGAACGCAAGACACCAACTCGAGCTATGCCTGATCGCCGCCTGGCCCATCCCCGGCCCATCCCCGGCCCACTCGCCACGAATCTGGAGGTCTCGTGTATGGCACTGACCCGAAACGCTAAGAGGTGTAATAGATACACTATCTACGTCACCATGCAGACAGCGATAAGCTACAAATGACGAGAGGAGAGTCTACATCTCCTCCGCTATACGGACACCTGAACCTCCCGGATCCTATTGAGGTTTGAAGAATTGCCGGACCTCAGGCCATCGTAAGGATACAAGAGGGGACTATGAATGCGCTGACCTCTGCGGCGCGCAGGAATAATAGATGGAATTCGCAAAGAATAAGAAAGGAAAGCTTACCGGTGTACTTATATGTATATGTATGCATGTGTACGTTTGTGTGTATATTTGTAAATGTACATATAAATACATATAAATATGACACCCACACACATACACATCCACACCCACACACAGGCATTATGCAAGCATGCACCCCCACCCACCCACCCACACACACACACACACACACACATACACACACACACACACACACACACACGCACACACACACACACACACACACACACACACACACACACACACACACACACACACACACACACACACACACACACACACACACACACACACACACACACACACACAGGGAGAGAGAGAGAGAGAGAGAGAGAGAGAGAGAGAGAGAGAGAGAGAGAGAGAGAGAGAGAGAGAGAGAGAGAGAGAGAGAGAGAGAGAGAGAGAGAGAGAGAGAGAGAGATAAAGACTGGCGGTCCTGAGATATGGACATCAAGGATAATCATCTCCCTGATGTCCATCGTCAACCCCATGAGAGTGCCAACCCTGAGGGGCTAGCACTCGGTCTCTAGGCTGGCTTCAGATATCTCTATCAACCAGAATCATATATGTATATATGCAAAGAAATCACAAAACACACGTGATAGACTATTTTTGCAGAAACCACCGGGAAATTGAAAAAACAGATACCGAACGTTTTCGTCTATTTAGACATTTTCAAAGGTACAAAAAAGCAATACAGAAAGAAACAATAAATACATAAGAAGACAAGGATACTGGGAGAGGTCCCATGTTACATTTTATCACACACAATTTTGTCAATAATAAAATTGTCCAATTTAAATAAACCCAAACTCAAGTTCATGTTATTTCCAAAATTTATTTTTATTTAACAAGATTCAATAATATTTCTTTCTATAATATTATTACAAGAAGTAATTATTTTAGAATTTCCCCATTCAATATTATGACCATAATCCCTTTGGTGGACAAATAATCCACTGGACACTTGCCCCGTTCTAATACTATATTTATGTTGGCCTATTCTTTTTTCTAAGCCTTTGCCTATTTGGCCTATATAAATAAAATCACAGTTTTTACATGGTATATTATAATTACATTCTTCTTTACTTCTTGGAGAATCTTTGATTAACAGACTCTTAATGTTGTTATTATTTTTTAATACTATCTGGATACCAAATTTTTAAAAAATGCTAGGAAGATGGATTAAATTTTTGTGGTACGGAATTGTTAACATATTTTTATAATTAAATGGTTTGACCTGCGCAGTATTAAGAAAACATTTCCAAGCTTTGATTTTTGTTTTATCAATAAGATGTTTTGGATACTTTAGATTTTCTCCAATGTCATAGATGAATTGTATTTCTTGATCCAAGAACTCAAGGGAACAAATTCTATAAGCTCTCAGGAACATTGAAGAAAAAACTGACAACTTGGATTTTTGACTGTGATACGAGTAAAAATGAATGTACGAAAGGACATTGGTCGGCTTCCTGTAAACGTCAAATTTAAAGTATCTTCCACATCGGTAAATATTTACATCTAAAAATGGTAACATATTATTTTCTTCAACCTCTACTGTAAATTTAATGGAATGCACCAAATTATTTAAATCTGACAAAAAAGTATCCAAATGTTGATCATTAGGCCAAATGCATAATATGTCGTCAACATACCTGTACCAAACTGCATTAATTGGAAGAATGTTTGGTAATAACTCTCTTTCAAAAAACTCCATATACAAATTGCTAAGAATTGGAGACAGACAGTTCCCCATGGCCATACCAAATGGCCATGGGGAAATTTTGGAAATAACATGAACTTGAGTTTGGGTTTATCTAAATTGGACAATTTTATTATTGACAAAATTGTGTGTGATAAAATGTAACAAGGACCTCTCCCAGTATCCTTGTCTTCTTATGTATTTATTGTTTTTTTCTGTATTGCTTTTTTGTACCTTTGAAAATGTCTAAATAGACGAAAACGGTCGGTATCTGTTTTTTCAATTTCCCGGTGGTTTCTGCAAAAATATGTATAAATATATATATATATATATATATATATATATATATATATATATATATATAAATACCTATAAATATATATACATATATATATATATAAATATAAATATAAATACATATATATATATATTTATATATATATAAATACATATATATTTCAGTTCTAATCAGGGCTGTGGAGTCGCATTTGGAGTCGGAGATGGAGTCGAGATGTCGAAGCAATTTTGGATGAAAAGAGTCGGCAACAAGAATGGCTACAAGTCACTCTCTGGAAACAGCTGAGTCATATCGTTGGCCACCGTAGTGAAGGTTCTTGCTCCAGTCTTGCCCAAAAGACTGACAAATCACATTGCAGAAATTGTCCTACCCGAGATGCAATGTGGGTTCAAAAGAGACAGAAGCACCGCAGACATGATTTTCTCCGCACACCGTTAGCCTTTATTGACCTGACAAAGGCTTTTGACATAATCAAAAGCTTTCATGAGGGAACGAATGCCCGTGTACTGGCGGGAGAGCAAAAATCTGACTGATTCACTGTCGAAATGCAAACTGAACAGGGTTATGTCCTGGTACCTGTGACATTCATTCCGTTTCTCACTGCTACAACAATTCATATCCACAACAAGCTCAAGATGACGACGTAATGTAGTTACAAATCCGCTTAGATGGGAACCTCTTTAATCTTCGTTGACTAGACCCTCACCAAACTTGCCACCACTCACTTTATGGAGTTGCAGTACGCTGACGACTGTACCCTACTGGCTTACTCTGGAGAAGTCCTACAGCACATTCAGTGATCTCCGCAATTTACCAATCCATAGATCCGTATGTCAACATACAGAGGACAGAGATGCTTGTATAATACAGAACAACTCAAGTTCTGCCCCGTTTTTCAAACCAATGGTGTACAGCTCAAGTAAGTCAAATGGTCCGCTTATCTCGGCAGCATACACTAAAACGCAATGTTGACGATTAGATCTAGTCCAGAATCTACCTCACATCCGCATCTTTTGGCTGTCTACGCTCTCGGATATTTCATAATGGAATTTTAAGAACTGGAACCAAAATTTTCCTCTACAAAACTGTCTGCATCTTTACCCTATTCTACAGCTCAGAAACCTGGGCCAAATACAGATTATACATAAAATCTCTGGGCTTATTGGAAGGCAAAATACCACACACTGAAATCTTATAACGTGCAGAAATCCATAGTATTGAAGCATCGCTGCCATATCGTCAGCTATAATGGGTGGGTCACATCATCCGCATACAGCGGAAATGTGAACAATCGAAAAAAGGTTAAACTTTGGATGGTCACCACGTACAAGCCATTGGGCCAAATCAGTGACCTGCCGATTTTGGGCAAAATCCCTTTGCGATTTATTTATTTATTTATTTATTTATTTATTTATTCTTTTTTTTTTTGGGGGGGGGGCATTTTGGTCACCTACTCCGATTGGGCCACCATCTCACCCACAGGTCGAGGGACGCCAGGCCTGCTGTGGATTGCACTTGGACACCGTTCAGGCCAAAGGTGCGGGCACCAGAGTCGTATACAGTGCACAGTCACAAAAAAAAAAAAAAAAAAAAAAAAAAAGTGGGGGGGTATCCACGGATTTTGCACAAAATCGTCAGGTCACCGATTTGGCCCAAACTTGCCCTAAATGGGTAAGATAACGTAACGTAACCTAAACCTAATCTAACCAAACCTAACTTAATCCAACCCAACCTAACCTAATCTAACCTGACCTAACCAAACCTTAACTAACCTAACCAAACCTTAACTGAATCAACCTAACCTAACCTAATCTAAATCAATCTAACCTAAATTAACCTAACTTCACTTAATCTAACCCAACATAAACAAACATAAACCAACTAAACCTAACCAAGCCGAACCTAACCTGACCAAACCTATCCTAACCTAACCAAACTAATGTAGAGTTGTTGCTTCGGAGGAATGTAATGTTCAAGTTCAAATCCGTAACCGATGCTGCCAGAATGTGGAGGTGTTGCTTGGGAGCCACCGCTTGCCACGTGTAAGCAACAAGTCTACATTCTGGTGGCAGCGGTGGGATCCCAATCGACATCTCTACATTCTGGCAGCAGCGGTTACGGATTCGAGCTTCAACACTACATTACTCCGAAGCAACAACTCTACACTAACCTGTCCAGCCAAGCCTAATCTAACCTAAGTTATGATAAACTAAACCTAACTGTACCCAACCTAACCTTATCTAACTGAAGATAACCTAACATACCCTCAGATAATCTAACCTAAGCCAAATTAACTTAACCTAACCCAACATAACCTAACGTAACTTAACCTTACCTAAGCTTATCTCACCTATCCTGATTTAAACTAGTCTAACCTACCCTAACCTAAATTAACCTAGCCTAACCTAGCCTAACCTAGCCTAACCTAACCAAATTATATTTAACATAACCAAACCTAATTTTACCTAACCTAACCTAATCCAACCAACGTAAATTAATTTAACTTAATCAATTATGTCATGTCATATCATGTTGGAGGATACAAACTTGACTATGCACATACAAACAACTTCACTGTTAATGACCCAAAATCCATGAAAATTGCAAAAATCATTTATATGCAGTATATATTCAATTAGAAATAAATTCTCACCGCATGAATAGTTTCTTTATCCAACTGGACGCCACAGGACGTCATTCGGTGCATTTTAGGATGAGGGCACAGCGTCACAACCTAACCTCACTCATCGCAGTAAACTTCACCGAAGCACTGTCGACGTCGATAACTGACTCGTTGCCATAAACAAGCAATCTTTATGAGACGGATTTGTTTAATAGAGATTAAACATAAGTACATTTCATTTTTATAGAAGTAATATACTATAGTTTCTATTGAAACTTTTCGTTGTTTTTTAGTTATAACCTTAGAAGTATAACTTTTTTAAGTATATATAATTTTCTAATCTGAAAACAAAGATATAGAGTCATATTTAGTCTGTTTAAACATCATTAAGTATGTTGAATATTCTTATGTTGCATGTTCTTATATATAAGCCTAAAAGTAAAAATATAATTTTAGTAATCTCACGATGTAATTGGGCTCTTGAATTTTGAACAGCTTAGATGTAAAATGTGTTTAACAGAGTTAATAAAGTCTTAGATATATATTCTTTTCAGCTACAAGTCTATAATTTGAGTCTCATGGTACTAGATTTAAGAATAGTTTAGATATTCGAAAATTGGTTGACATAAAACAATGGTCGAGATCCAAATTGGTTGGTATACGTATAGAGGAGTCAGACTCGAGATTGCTTTGGATGTACTGTGTCTTGCTGCATTGCGTTTGACCCAGGGCAGTTGGTGGATGCAGGGATGACCCGCCATCCACGAGGAGCGGGAGGGGTGGAAAGGTTGGTGGAGGGGAGTGGAACGGGTGGGAATAGGTACGTTCCTCTGACTTGGCTACCTCCCTTATAAGGGGGAAAAAGCTTTTGGTGTATAGATAGGATTCGAACTTAGAGTTAAAGGTTTTAAGTATCGACTCTACAGTCCTGGTTCAAATAAAGGAGGATTACCACATCACCACACTTAAAGGAAGGGACGGTGAGTAACTATCTAATGTGTGTGTGTGTGTGTGTGTGTGTGTGTGTGTGTGTGTGTGTGTGTGTGTGTGTGTGTGTGTGTGTGTGTGTGTGTGTGTGTGTGTGTGTGTGTGTGTGTGTGTGTGTGTGTGTGTGTGTGTGTGTGTGTGTGTGTGTGTGTGTGTGTGTGTGTGTGTGTGTGTGTGTGTGTGTGTGTGTGTGTGTGTGTGTGTGTGTGTGTGTGTGTGTGTGTGTGTGTGTGAGCGTGCATGCGTACATACGTACACGCGCGGGCGCTCGTGTGTGTATGTGTGTGACCCATTCACGCCAAATTATCACTACAATGATTTTATTCTGACTACCTCAGAACAATTCAATTTATCTTGATAGAAACTCCTTCAACCTCATTAGATTAAAAATTATAAAGAAAAATATAATCGATAAATCTGTTTTACTATCGAACTCGGTCATTCAGACAAAAGTTAATCTTCTCATAACTATAAAGATCTAAGTGATTCAGGCAACTTTAATTAAAACGTTCATATGATCGGAGCTGATATAGTTGCAACGTTTACGCTTGGATGCTTTTAGCCATCAATAATGATATAAAACGTCTTAGAAACGTTTAAATCATGTCTTCTTGCATCGTATCGCGCCTGTAATCAGCGCTGGGCAGCCATCTTTATGATCCACCTCAGGTATTCATAAAATATCATTTTATTTGATCGTATACGTAAGATATTTTTGTTTGCTGAATTGGTCGTTCTTTTGAATTAGTATAAAAAATGGAGATAGAGAGAGAGAGAGAGAGAGAGAGAGAGAGAGAGAGAGAGAGAGAGAGAGAGAGAGAGAGAGAGAGAGAGAGAGAGAGAGAGAAGATTACAGATGACCAGAGACAATGTACAAATAATGACATGGCACAAGAACTAATTCGATTGTCTATACCAGCCTTGCGAACTGAAATATCCACTTAAGTCTATAAAAAAAAAAAAAAAAAAAAAAAAAAAATCCTTCAGGCTACCAGCTGGACCCCAAAGAAAGCCTTCAGCTTAACCTTCAGCTCCTGAATTGTCTGAGCTGAAAGGGTTATCACATTGGGCTACTTTTCCTCCCACATCTTACCTCCAACATTTGAATGACTAGAAAAATCACTTCGCTTACAGAAATCTAGACTTCTGTAAGAACATCTCAACAATATGTCCAATATTCAAATAGGTTTACAATCTCTTAGCTTATCATTCAGCCTTGCTATGTATGACGGAAAGATGATTTGATATTTGGAGATTTGGAAAATAGAATATTGTAACCGAAGTCATTTTTACTCAAACGAACTCTCAACTTTCGGCACTGCTGAAGCCCTTGGAAGCCCAGTGTGATAACACCCTTAAGCGGTAACCTTGCCGAATC
>NC_134785.1:437500-440000 GCF_046742065.1 Oratosquilla oratoria | reverse complement strand
TCCCGCACTCCTCTCTGATTCCCAGCAGTGACTGTTGCTATCTATTCCAACAGTCCTTAAAGCACATAATAGGGCCAATGCGACGGCTTTGGCCGAAGATACTCAGCACCTCCTGGTGTAGTCTCCTCACGTTCTATAGAAGCTTACTTATGTTAAATCTAGCTTAGTTTACGAACGTTTCTATCCTTGTGGATTAACTATCTTCGTTTGATATAACTAAAGAAGGTGACGTTCAACTTGAGCCTGTTTCATGATCAGAGGTCGTACCCTGGACGCCACGTTGGAAGTTCTTTACACTAACAACCTGTAATTAACAACTCCGCTTCAATAAGGACTTAACAGGTTTTCTTCTAGCTGAAAATAGGCGATTTCATTCGGTTTAGGGTTTCTGATAAGGGAGTTGGGACGACGACGAAGACAAAGACGGAGGAGGAGGAGAAGAAGAAGAAGAAGAAGAAGAAGAAGAAGAAGAAGAAGAAGAAGAAGAAAGAGAAGAAGAAGAAGAAGAAGAAGAAGAAGAAGAAGAAGAAGAAGAAGAAGAAGAAGAAGAAGAAGAAGAAGAAGAAGAAGAAGAAGAAGAAGAAGAAGAAGAAGAAGAAGAAGAAGAAGAAGAAGAAGAAGAAGAAGAAGAAGAACGCGAAGAAGAAGAAGAAGAAGAAGAAGAAGAAGAAGAAGAAGAAGAAGAAGAAGAAGAAGAAGAAGAACGCGAAGAAGAACGCGAAGAAGAAGAAGAAGAAGAAGAAGAATAAGACGAAGAAGAAGAAGAAGAAGAAGAAGAAGAAGAAGAAGAAGAAGAAGAAGAAGAAGAAGAAGAAGAAGAAGAAGAAGAAGAAGAAGAAGAAGAAGAAGAAGAAGAAAAGAAAAAGAAGAAGAAGAAGAAGAAGATCTATGATGGTAATCGTAGTAATATTGATGATGATAACAACAAAACAATAATAATAACGAAACGATAACAATAATAATGACACTAAATAAAAGCAACAACAAAATAATATAAAAAACGATCATGATAAAGACAATAATAGTGATAATGATAGCGATGATAATAACAATAATAACAAAATAGTAATGATTATTACTGCTGCTGATAGTAATAATTACCATAACGATGATTATAATATTTTTATGGTAATTAATCAAGGTTATACTCATACATTAAGGTTTACAGTATATTAAAAAAAAATACGAAAAAAAAATAAAATGAGGAAAAAAATAATAACAATAAACAAAAAGAATAAACTACATTATAATCAAAGGACAACATTTACACTCTAAATGACATTATTGAAACTAAACTAAAATACATCTAATGTGATCAACATAAATGACTAAATAAAACTACAAAATTCCATCGTTGTTCTTCATTCTAAAGACGCCTTCCCAACAACAACTTATTCCTAGGTTTTGTCCAAGTGTACAAAGAAGAATTCTTATTCAGCGAAGGCCGGAACCTCATGCCTGTGTGGTCACGTGACTAATTTTATTACTGCTGTCGTCAGCTGATTTGATTCAGCAGAATACAAGTTTTCATTATATTCATATTATTACATATGTACGTTGTTATACGTTATCATATATATTACTGGATATTCGCTTGCCGAGCGGGTTAGAGCGTCACTACTTGCGGCGTAGGTCGAGGTGATGACGGTTCGAACCCTGCTACCGGTGAGTTGAACCAAAGGTATGGTTCATTACATTCCACGCTACGAATTCATCTGTAAGGGGCAACGTTCTAGCCTCCTGATAGGGAAATGGGAGTTTCGCGGCGTTAAACCGATTCAGTCAATCATATGTTCTAGGGTTATTCTTGTAGTTATGTATTTGACAACATCATCTTGCAGAGGTTATTTGTTGTCATTATAGGCTGTCGTTTACCTGCGCTTCTATCCTTGTAGTAGCGCAACACATGATGTAGTCCTGTAGTCCAGATACACAGTCAAATGTAGTCCTTCAGACTCAAGCTACGGTTACACTAGTCAACGGAATGGTTGAATTCCAACGAAATAGTTGGATTTTGCCCAATGTTGAAGTCCAATCATTCTGTTGACTAGTGTAACCGTAATACTAAATAGAATGGTTCAGACTACCTTGGACTATACTTTGGTGGACAACAGATGTGTTCTTGTTTTGTTCACCTGAAGGGGATATCACACTGGGATATTTTTCCTCCGACTTCCAATTCATCGAAGGTACCGCCCA
This sequence comes from Oratosquilla oratoria, assembly GCF_046742065.1. NCBI lineage: Eukaryota > Metazoa > Arthropoda > Malacostraca > Stomatopoda > Squillidae > Oratosquilla > Oratosquilla oratoria. The sequence continues at coordinate 437,801 of NC_134785.1, read as the reverse complement.
CCCCCAGAACATTCTCCAGCGTAAAATCACTATTACAAACTATTTTGTTTTCTCAATAATTTGTCATCTGATATCCTGAAGGAAAATAATTTTCCTCCTGTATATCAGATTTCTTCCCGAAAGTTGCAGGTTGAAATTTTGCTCAATTAGGAAAAATAGCCTAGTGTGATAACGCCTTGAAGGAGAATTCCAGGGATGAAACTGCTTCCTCGTGATATAAGGCACACCCTTACAGTTTTGTTATATGAATGAATAAACAAATAAATAAATGATATAAATAGATAGATAGATAAATAGATAA
>NC_134785.1:430000-432500 GCF_046742065.1 Oratosquilla oratoria | reverse complement strand
TCTCCGACCGTGGGCTTCTTGTGTTATTAACAAGTGTGCTACTGCCTTGAACATTAAACAGTATGAAGAAGATAAAGATCTATACCTACAACATAAGAACTCACTCAGAAGACCACAGACTGGAGAGTTTAATGGAAGAAATAGACAACATCAAATGAAACATCGTAGGACTCAGCGAAGTTCGAAGAATGGAAGAAAAGCTGATACAATTACAAAATGGTCACCACCTGTTCTACTATAGAGGTAAGGACAAAGAAAGATCTAGCGGAGTAGGATTCTTGATCAACCGAGAGGTTGCTGGTAACGTAGTCAAGTTCAGTAGTTTATTAGACAGGGGTAGCTTGGATTGTGATTAGGCTGTGTAAAAAGTACATTCTAAAAATAGCCCAAGTTTATGCATTAACTTCACAGAGTTCAGACGATGAAATTGAATCCTTCTATGATGATTTAAATCAGGTAATGGATCAAGAAAAAAGTAGGTACACGTTGGTAATATGCGACTTTAATTCTAGAGTGGGTAAGAAGATGGGAGATGAGTTGTACATTGGGAAGTTTAGAGTAGGTGAAAGAAATGACAGAGGCGAGCTGTTAGTCAGTTTTGCAGAGAACTACAACATGAGGATAATGAAACAACAAAATACGGAGTAGACTTCATATTAGGAGATGAGAGCAAGAGCGTTAGCAATGTTACGGTAATAAATAAAGTCAATATAGGTAGTGACCATAGAATAGTAGGTTGCACACCTAAATCTAATTTCAGAGCCTAAGGAAATAAACTAGTTTGAAAAAAGAAAATAAGCCTTACAAAGGTTAAGGATAATAAGAAGGAATTTCAGTTTAGAAATTAAAAATAGACTCAAAGCTCTAGGAACTAACGATGACACTGTCGAAGATATGAATTTGAATTTATTGAATATCATTAGGGAATCGGCAGAGAAAGTAGGTAGTGCAAAATGTATTAGAGAAAAAAAAAATATTCCAGAGCTACAAATGACCTAATTAAAAGAATGAGGACCATGCAAATTAAAAACAGGAGAGACAAAATAGAAAGAGTAGAACTAAACAAGCTTATCAACAAAAGGCAGAGACCAGAGAAAAGAAAGAGAGACACGGATGAAATAGAGGAAACTATTCGAAAAGGTAAAATTATTAAAGAGACCTAGCGCAGACATGCTTTAGGAAGACAACATATGATATGTTTGAAAGATAGAAATAGAGAAAACATTAAATGCAGAGACAGAATGGTAAAAAGAGTAGAAGAATTTTACCAAGAGCTTTACTCGTCGAAGACCGTAGTTGAGTCAGTAAATTGATCTATAAACGTTAGTAGTGTACCAGAGAATACAAAGGAAGAAGTAGAATTTGTTCTAAAGATATGAAAAGAGGAAAAGCACCTGGGGAAGATGGTATATCAATAGATCTCTTGAAGGACGCAGGGAAAGAAGTTCATATTAAGTTAACTCAATTGTACACCCAGTGCTTACGTCAGGAAAGCGTTCTTGAATCGTGGCCCAATGCTATAGGGATTTTGCTTCATAAAAAAATTAAACCAGAAGGACCTTAGTAACTATAGACCAATTAGCTTGCTATCAAATGTATATAAAGTATTCTCCAAGATCCTTACAAATAGACTCAGTCAAGTTTTAGATGGAAATCAATCGAGAGAAAAAAGTAGGCTTTAGGAGCGGATACTCTAGACCATTTGCAAGCGATGAACCAACTAATCGAGAAAACGACAGAATACAATATACCTCTGTGTTTAGCTTTTCTAGATTACGAGAAGGCCTTTGCCTCGGTAGAGCAAATAGCAATACTTATCTCACTACTCAATCAGGGTACAAACGAACAGATCGTAAGAGTTTTAGAAGAAAAAAAATTATGCTAAAGGTACCGCTATAGTTCGACTACACAAATATACAAAAAATATAAAAATCGAGAAAGGAGTACGGCAAGGCGACATCATTTCACCCAAATTATTTACAGCTTGTTTGGAAGAGATTTTCAGATGGTTGAGTTGGGAATAAAAAGGCTTGGAGATTAATGGCGAATATTCTAACCAGCTAAGATTTGCGGATGACATTATTCTTATTTCAGAAAGAGCAGAAGACTTGCAAGATATGCTGAGTGATCTGAACAAGGAAAGTCTCAAAGTAGGTAGAGTAGGAGTGGAATAGGGCAGGTAGGTTAGTGCGAACGACTAATGAGCGATATAGCAAGTGTGTTACTGAGTGGACGCGAGATGGGAAGAGTGGAAAAGGGAGACTGGAGAGGCGAGACTGAGAAGTTTCCAGGAGTGACGTGGAAGAGGATGGCGCGGTCGTGTGAATCATGGAATGTTATGAAGGAGGCCTTTGTTCAGCAGTGAACTCAAGATGGCTGATTTGATTGATACATACATACATATATATATATATATATATATGTTTATATATATACAATATACATATGTATATATATATGTATATATATATATACATATATATACATATATATATATATG
>NC_134785.1:420000-422500 GCF_046742065.1 Oratosquilla oratoria | reverse complement strand
ATTTATTTACCTAATCATCTGTCATATCCCAAAAAGTTACCTAAGGACATATTTAGTCATAAAGAAATGAAAAGAAAATAATAAAATAAAAATTGTAAAAAATCTAGCATGAGGAAGAAAAGGAATTAGTAAAAACATGACAAAATAGTAGAAACACAAAACTATTTTATAACACCTAGCCTAATCTAACCTAAAACCTAACCTAATTACACCTACCCTAACCCAATTTAATGTAACCTAACCTAGCCTAACCTGACATAACTTAACGTGAACCTAAACCTAACTCAACCTAAACCTAATCTAATCTAACCCAACTAAACCTAACTTAAACCTAACCTAAACTTAAACTAAACCAGATTTAACCTAAAGCTGCACCAAACTTAACCAAAGACCTCAGAAAATTTGATAAATAAAACGAAATCCGAGCGCAGAAGACCACGGTGGTGAATTGGTTAACCAAATCTTTGTCGCCTGTCGGTCGCGGCCGGACAGTGGCGGTTTTTGCCTTAAAAGGTCAGAGGTCGGATTGACCTTTACGCAGACGGTGCTCAACTCCTTCATAAGTGTTCCTGAGAGGTTTTATCACAAAAATATCTGGATTCCATCTTTCGTTACATAAAGCCCCTTAGCATTTCACCAAAAAATACTCAGGTTCTTCATAAAGGTTTCTGATAGGTTTTGTCACAAAATGTGGGTATTCCATCTTTCAGAACATAACGACCCTTGGCATTTTACCGCAAGGTGTTCAGATTCCTTATAATTATTTTTTGAGCACTAGGGTTTGTCACAAAATGTTGGGTCTTTCAGAACATAACGGCCCTTGGCTTTTCACCAGAGGGTCCTCAAGTTCTTTACAAAGGTTTCTGAGAAATACAGTATATGAGTCTATCTTTCGAGATATACAGAGTACAGTATGACAGTAACTGTATTACTATGTTTTATTATGTAAGGCACAGTAGGATTAGCATTGCCTATGGTGCTATGAACTCACTAAACCAGAGTATATAGCCTTGTCGATGCTGAAGAACAGCAATCAAAATCTTCAAGTCACTTGTGATCCCTGTGTTGCTGTACGGCTATAAGACATGGAAGTTCAATGATGATTTGAAGAGGCTTCTCGACGTCTTTGGTGCGAAAAGTCTTCGGAGAATCATGGAGCATCGCTGGAATGACAAGACTCTCGTCCCCGGATTCGAACCGGGCTCGTGAAATCACAAAGCCATCGTCTTGCCGACTGAGCCATTAACCCTATAAAATTCTCCAACCTGGAAGTTAATCTACTTCAGAAGGAACTAAGTCGACTGCTAACTGCCGTCTGTACTTATTATTTTACAGAGAACCAGGGCAACTTAGCTAGTGCTTAGACTGGTAGGTTTCCTTGATAGACTTATCGTTGTTGTCATACCCCTGGTTCTCTGTAAAATAATAAGTACGGACGACAGTTACCAGTTGACTTAGTTCTTCGGGAAGTAGATTAACTTCCAGGTTGGAGAATTTTATAGGGTCAATAGCTTAGTCGGCAAGACGATGGCTCTCTGATTTCACGAGCACGGCTTGAATCCGGGGACGACAGTCGGAATTATTTGATCGACATCACCGTCACTGGTGATTCTATTCAGATACACACACACACACACACACACACACACACACACACACACACACACACACACACACACACACACACACACACACACACACACACACACACACACATATATATATATATATATATATATACATATATATATATACATACATATACATATATATATATATATATATATATATATATATATATACATAAATATACATAGTCATATACATATACATATAAATATAAATATACATATACATATATATATATATATATATATATATACATATATGATGTAAGCGGAATAGGAAACACAGGAGTCTTAGTCTTGAGTTTATTCCTGACTAGTTTCGCAGGTATGCTTTTTCAAAGGAATATGTGTACAAACGGGCTGTGGGCATTATATACATGGGGTGGACCTCACCACCTCTCCGAGTTACCATAGTTGGTGGCGAATGTGAACATCACATTGTGGCTAACGTAACAATGAAGACATTTTTACAATTAAATATGATAACACTAATAACAAAGAAATTATTAATAGAAAATGTAACAATAGTAATGATAACAATGAAGATAAATATTTAAATAATAATATTAACAATAATAACAAAAATGATAATAGCAATACAGAAAATAATAACAATAAAATAAAAGTAATAATAATAATAAAAACAATAATAAAAAAATAATAAAAATTATAATACTAATTACCAAGAAATAAAAATTTATTAACAGTAATAATTTATTAACAATAATAATTTATTAACAATAATAGTGAAAACAATGATAATAAAAACGAAAAATTAAATATTTAAATAATAATAGTAACAATAATAATAACAATAATAATAATAAAGATAATGAAAGTAATAATAATAATGATGGTAATAATAAAAATGT
>NC_134785.1:390000-397500 GCF_046742065.1 Oratosquilla oratoria | reverse complement strand
TAGGCACGTATGTTCTAATTGGTGCTTTCTCATGACGTGTCCTACAAAGTGTAGCCGTCTTTTCCTGATAGTTTCTAATATTTCCATCTGTGTTCCTATTTCCTGTAGTATTTCTTCGTTTGTTTTAAATTCTATCCATGAAATTTTCAGCATCCTTCTTCAAATCCACATTTCTATTGATTTTATCCTATTCTACATTTGACTTCAGGAGAGCAAACCTTGATAATATAAAAACCTATTTGAAATTAAATATGAAATGTTATACGAGCTTTACGGACGTTTCGGACATTGTTGACGGGGTCAGGTCTCGGTACTTGACCAGGGGTCGGGTCACGGAGGGTAATATGCATACCTTAGGTCAGGTCACTTGGGGGCAGGGCCTCAACAGACAGATCAGCAATATGGATGAAATATATAGCAATCTAACTGATCTAATTATTAATGCACAGAATACATTTATCCCCATTAAGTCAATACGGAAAAACAGTAATACTCCCAAATGGATAACGAACAGATTGAAACATGAGATCGAGATGAAAAGAGAACTTTACGTAAAAATAAGAAACGGGGAATTACATCTTAGATCAAGATAAAACGAAATGGCAAAGCTGGTTAAAAAGAATACGCTTACAGCGAGACGTAATTGAGAAATTAAGGTTGCCAGTCAAGCAGGATCCAACCCAAAGGGTTTCTTTCATCTCTATAGAACAAAAAATATAGAAAGAATAGGACCAATCAAAAACGATGTGCATGTCATGATAGAATCGGAGGAAAAAAGAGTGAGGAGTTTAACAATGATTTTCTATCGGTGTTTACTAATGAGAGGTTAGATAAAGTACCTGACTGCGATCCGATTTTCAGAGGGGATGAAGAAAGTAGTCTATCTAATATCAGTATTAGTAAAGAAGTAGTGAAGCAGATTGAAAGACTTAAAGCTACAAAATCCCCGTGTCCAGACGAATTTTTTCCGAGAATGCTTAAGGAGAGTAAATTTGAAATCTGCGACCAGTTAACTGAAATATTTAATGAATCGGTAGACACTGGTTTTGTGCCTACTGCTTGGAGGCAGGCAAACGTTGTTCCTGTTTTTAAGAAGTGTTAGAATGGATTAGAGCTTGGATTACTAACAGAAAACAGCGGGTCACCATAAATGGAGTAAAATCTAGGTGGGGCAATGTTACTAGTGGGGTCCCCCAGGGCTCGGTTTTGGGCCCCATGTTGTTCATTATGTATATAAACGACTTAGACGATGAGATAAATAGTGATATTAGTAAGCTTGCGGACGACACTAAAATAGGACGCCTAATTAGGTCAGGAGACGACGCAGAGATTCTGCAGGATGATCTTAACAAATTGTTCACATGGTCGGTGAAATGGCAAATGAACTTCAATATCTCTAAGTGTAGCGTGTTAAACGTAGGGCTACACAACACCGAAAATAGATACAGCTTAGATAATACGCTTTTAGAGAAAACTGAGTGCGAGAGAGACTTGGGAGTTCTAGTGAGTCCGGACCTTAAAACCAGGAAACAGTGTATTAGCGCCAGGAATAAAGCTAACAGAGCATTAGGATTTCATTTCTAGGACGTTAACGAACAGAAGGGCAGAAGTAAGTATTAAACTCTATCTACTGATAGTTAGACCCATCCTTGACTATGCAGTACAGTTTTGGTCTCCGTCGTACAGAATGGACATCAATTCACTAGAATTAGTACAGAGAAGAATGACCAAAATGATGAATGGACTCAGAAATTTGCCTTACGAAGAGAGGCTTAGGCACCTTAACTTGCACTCTTTGAAAAGACGCAGAGTGCGGGGTGATCTAATAGAGGTGTTCAAGTGGATCAAAGGCTTTAACAAATGATGGTGCAAACAAGGTCATCATACTAAAACAACAGGGCAGGACTCGCAGTAATGGTTATAAACTGGACAAATTTAGATTTAAGAAGGAAACAGGCAAGAATTGGTTTACTAATAGGGTGGTCGACGAATGGAATAAATTTAGCAACCATGTAGTAAGCGCTGAAACTATCAGTTGTTTTATGAAACGATTGGACAACTTTATGGATGGGGATGACAGGTGGTGATGGATACGGAGCTGCCTAGTGTAGGCCTTATGGTCTCTTGCAGTCTCCTTCATTCTTATGTTCTTATGTTCTAATTGTCCAAGCTCTACATCCATATAATAATACTGACCAAGTGTAACATTTTACAAGTCTTTTTCTTGATCTCATGTTAGTTTTATTGTTAGTTTCTAAGTGTTAATTTTGTTGAAATGATTTTTCGTTATGACTGTCCTTTCTTTATCTCTTCGTCGCTTTTCCCATCTCAAGTTAACATGCTTCCCAAGTAACTTAATTGGTCCAACTGTGTCAATATCATTTCCTTCCAATTGGTTTCTTAACTTTGGACGTTTTTTTTTTTTTTTTTTTTTTCATTGCCATCACTTTTGCTTTCTTTTTATTCACTGTTAGACATTTGCTTCTACTTGCTTCTACTAGTGCTGTAGCTAATTCCTGTAGCTGAGCTTTCGATTCTGTCAGTCACACAGTATCATCTGCGTATCTAATATTATTGAGATTTCTTCCTCCTACTGTTACTCGTTTTAGATGGTAAATATATCTCATGATTATCTCACTGTATGAATTAAACAGGTCTGGCGACATTACACATTCCTGTCTCACGCCTCCCTCAATCTTTTGCCAATCAGACAGTTCTCCTATTTTTACTGCAGCTTCTTGCTTCCAATAGAGATTTACGATTAGTCTTAAATCATTCCCATCCACCCCTATTTTCTTCAACATATCTATTAATTCATCGTGTCTCACTTTGTCAAATGTCCACGAAACAGGCATACTTATGTTTTTGTATCTCTAACATATTTTTAGCGAGTATTCTTACATCAAAAATTGCATTCCTTGTTTCAAAGGATTACAAAGGCGGAGCATGCCGACAGGACACCTTTTGGTCTACATCTAGGTCGGATGCGGAAAGAAAAATCATAATAATAATAAATTGATAAATATAAACTATAATAATGTAAATAACAAATAAAATACATAAATAAATGCATAGGTATAGTTAAATAATAAACAAACAGTAAATAGTAAATAATAATAAATTGACATATAACTAATAATAAATGAAAATCAAACAGACAAATGATAACAAAACAAAAATAAATGATATAAAATAAATTATAATGATTACAGCATCTTGCTTAGGTGTTTATCTAAATGATTCTTAAAGCTTCGAACTGAACTACATTGCACTACCTGTGCAGGAAGTTTATTCCATTCATTAACTACACGGTTGGCAAAGTTGTTTCTACCTACTTCCAAATTGAATCTATTTCCGGACAGTTTGAGACCATTGTTTCTTGTCTGATTCTCATTCAATGTGAAAATTTTGTCATTGATATTGTCAATTCCCTTTAGAATTTTAAAGACCTGTATCAAGTCACCTCTGAGTCTACGCTTTTTTAGGGAAAACAGATTCATATGTTTTAGTCGATTTTCGTATGATTTATTTTTTATACTTGGAATCAGTTTTGTGGCTCGCCGTTGTACTTTTTCCAGTCTGTCAATGTCTTTAATGAGATTCGGTGACCATACGGAAACAGCATATTCCAAATGTGGACGAACTAACGATTTATATAGCTTGTTAATGAGTGATGAACTTTTGAAATCAAAAGATAGCGCAATCAGTCCTAGAATCTTATTTGCTTTCTCAGAGGCTGAAATACACTGCTTGGATGATTTCAGATCGTTACTGATAATTACGCCGAGATCTTTTTCACTATCCACTTTTGTTAACGATTTTCCAAATAACTTGTAATCGTACTAATGTGCATTACCTTGCATTTACTTGTGTTAAATTTCATTAGCCACTTTTCAGACCATTGCTGTAATTTATCTAAATCTTCTTGAATATCTAATTGATTTAAGTGATCATTTGCCATTCCGCACAGTTTTGTATCATCAACAAATTTGGAAATAGTAGATTTTAGTCCATGGTCTATATCATTTATATATATTATGAATAGAAGTCTCCCAAGAACGGAACCCTGAGGAACTCCACTTGCAACATTTTTCCATCTAGAAGTTTTTCTATTTAAAACAACTCTCTGTTTTCGATCATTCAACCAATTACTAGTCCAACTTAATAGGCTATCAATTATTCCGTGCGAAGCTAATTTAGTAAGTAGTCTTTCGTGTGGGACGGTATCAAAAGCTTTTGCAAAGTCTAGATATATTAAATCTATATTGTTTCTTTTGTCATAATTCGAGATAACTGTGTTGTAGAATTCGAGTAAGTTAGTCACGCAAGAACGTTTCCGTCTGAAACCATGCTGGCTATCATTTATCAAACGGTTATTTTCTAAATGATGTTCGATAGCATCCCTGATCATAGTTTTCATTATCTTTCCCACGATTGAAGTCAAATTTATAGGCCTATAGTTATTTGGTTTCTTTTTGTCACCTTTTTTTTTTAATTTGTGGGAATAACGTTAGCTAGCTTCCATTCTCTTGGGACATCTCCGGATATGATGGATTTCTTGAAAATAATTTCTAATGGAACAACAATCTCATTTTTAATTTCCTTTAAGATTCTTGGATGACAACCGTCAGCCCCTGGTGTTTTATTAACTTTGAGTTTATCTATACACCTTTTATTTTTTTCTTTTGTTATATTTACCGTAGTGAGTAAGTTTACCCCAGACTTTTCACAGGTTTCAGTTTGGAGTTCACTTTGAGGTGTTTCGTTTATGAATACCGAGCTAAAATAATTGTTTAAAATATTACACATTCCTTCATTTGAATATTCAAGTTGACCGTCAGCAGATAATAGTGGACCTATGTGATTCCTAGCAACCTTTTTATCTCTAATGTAACTATAGAATTCTCTGGGATTCTCTTTGAATTTATCAGCGATGTTCATTTCGTATTGTCGTTTTCTTTTTTTTATTGTCTTTTTTAAATCTCTCTGTATTGATACGTAACTTTCATAGTCATTAGATGCACCCAAACACTTATATTTCTTATAAGCCTGTCTCTTTTTAGCAATACTTTTTTCAGTTTCTTTGTTGAGCCACTTTGGGCGAGCCTGATTTGGGGAACGTCTACCCTTAAAAGGAATGTAAGTAAGAATCATCTTAGTGAGCGTATTTTGAAATATTTTCCACATCAGGTACAAACCCATATTGCTCATCAGCTATTTCTGACCTTATTTTGTTTCTTATTCTCTTTATGATGACTCTTAAGATTATTTTTGTTAAGTGTTTCATGATACTAATTGTTCTGGGTTTGCTACATTCTAAAGTTCCATGTATTTTTGGTAAAGTTATGAAAACTGACTGGCACATTTGTTCTGTTATTATCCCCAGTTTCATAGACTTTATTGGCTGTGACGACATCTTGACAGTTTGCGAGAGAGACAGAGGGGAAAACACACAAATATTTGTGTGCTTTCCCCTTCTGCCTCTCTCACTTTATTGGCTATTTCTGTCATAATTCTAATTCCAAAACCTCCCAAAGCTTCAAACATTTTTGTTGCCATTCTATCTTCTCCAATCGTTTTTCCTTTTGTTATTTTTGATAGTGTTGCTTTCATTTCATCTTCCATTATGTCTGGGCCCTCTTCATCAAAAATGTTCTCTAGTTCTTCCCTTATATCTGCAAAAAGTTCCCTGGTGTAGTCTTGCCATCTATCTTTCACTTCTTTTTCTTCCATTGTTACTGTCCCATCTTTCTTGAAAATGACTATATTTTGTTTGTGTTTTCTTGTTTTTATTATTTCTTTTACTTTCTTATGCATCTTTTGTGAGTCTGTCCTTTCTAGGCATTAAATTTCTATGCATCTTTCGTCCATTCATTTTTCTTTTGCTCCTATATATTCTTTATGTACCTTCCTGTTAAGCCTTTTGTATTTCTCTTCATCTTCGTCTTTGTGTTTTCTTCCTTCTTCCATTAATTTATGAATCTCATCTGTTATCCATGATTTCTTATTTCTTCTTTCTCATTTTAGTATGATTTCTGACCCCTTCTGAAGTGTCGTCCATTGCCGCTGAGCTGATCCTACCTCTGTTTCGTCTGCTATATATTCTAGTATTGCATACCTGTTTTTGACTTCTACACTGAATTGTTTTCTGATTTCTGTGTTCTTTAATAGTTTCAACTGTTTACTTATGCTATGAATTCTCTTTGGTGTTTTTTTTTTATGTTAACTGTTGCTACCACTAGTATATGGCTCAAGTTTACATCAAACCCTGGATAAGTTTTTACCTGTGCTACTGCATTTCTGAATCTCCTATTTACTGTTATGTAATCTATTTGGTTCTTATATCTGTTTCCTGGGCTTTTCCATGCATATAGTTTGCGTGGGTGGTGTTTGAACCATGTGTTCATGATGATTTGTCCTTTTTCTGTGCGCCATTTAACCCATCTGGTGCCTCTCATTTCTGTTTCCAATCTCATACTGTCCAACAATATCCTCAAATCTACCTTCCCCTACTTTAGCATTTAAATCCCCCATAATGAATGTAAATTATTTTTTTTTTCATTGTTCCTTTGCTTTTGTTATTTCTTCATGAAAGGTATTCATATCTTCTTCTTCACTCTTGTTTGTTGAGGCATATATCAGTATCAAGTTAATATTAAATGTCTTTCTCTAAGTTTAGCCATTATCACTCTATCACAAACGAGCCAATACCCCATGATACATTTAGGTACTGTTTCTGTCATAGATATATCCACAGAGGTGCTGTGTCTCCACCGGAATATATTAACTGGCTGCCATCCCTCGTCTCCATATATTCCTCCTAAGGCCATCTCACTTCTCCCAATCCCATGATGTCTATTTTCATTCTGTTCATATCTCTTTCTATGTCTGCTAGTTTGCCCGTCTGGTGCAAGGTTCTGATGTTCCATGTAGCGATCTTTAGTTCATTTCTAATCCTGTTTGTGCCGTTTGTTTTATTTGTTTTAATTGTGCTGTTTATCTTATGAATATATATGAATACACACACACACACACACACACACACACACACACACACACACACACACACACACACACACACACACTCACACATACACACACACACACACACACATATATATATATTTATATATATACATATATATACATATATATATATATATATTTATATATATACATAGATATATTAATTTATTTATTTGCATATTTAGTTACACGTTTATTGGAATGATAGTTGAAAACTTGGAAATAAAATGACCTTAATAAATCATTCACCGTAGCGTCCTGGTCTCGCAGTCACTTAGTTGTGGGTTCGAATCCCGCACTTCTCTCCGATTCCCAACAGTGACTGTTACCTGCCTCAACCTAAAACGATCAGAGTAAAGGCTTATGGATTCAACTGCTGCTACTTATCGCCTCCTGGCGTAGGTTTCTCATCTATCAATATATGAATATAATGGAATATATATATATATATATAATATATATATATATTTATAT
>NC_134785.1:380000-382500 GCF_046742065.1 Oratosquilla oratoria | reverse complement strand
GGTGAGGCGGAGGTGGAGTAGGGTGAGGGAGAGGTGGAGGAGGGTGAAGGTGAGGGAGAGATGGAGGAAGAGGGTGAGAGAAAGATGAAGGAGGAGGGTGAGGGAGAGGTGGAGGAGGAGGGTGAGTGAGAGGTGGAGGAGAAGAAGGGAGAGTCTTTGGGGAGGGGAGGAATTGGAGGGGAGGAATATAGGGTGATGGGGAGAACAGAGACAGATGCCTTTGGTGAGGGAGAAATTTAGGGGGGGAATGTATAGGGAGGGAGGGAGGGAGGAAGCAGGGAGGAAGAGAAGAGAAGGGTTGGAGTGAGTGAGGGAGGAGACAAGGATGAGGGTGGTGAGGGAGAAATGGGTTGGAAAGGGAGGGAGGGAGGGAGGGAGGGAGGGAGGGAGGGAGGGAGAAGGAAAAGATAGCCTGAGGTGGTGGGGAGGAGGGAAAGGTGGAGATAGAGGGACTGGATTTGATGGGATTGAGGGAGGAATGTGGAGGATAGGAGGGAGGGGGTAGGGGAAAGTGGTGGAACTATGCAGTAAAAGTTAAAAGTGACAAATTTTTTGCCGACGTTAAGTCGCCTCCCCGCCTGGCTTGGACTGTAGGGAGCCAACGCAGCAAGCCCACAGCGGGTCCCGGAACTTGAACTCACGACCACCTACTCACGCGTCCATTGCGGTGTCCACTGGGCTACCGCGAGGCCAGAAAAAGAAAGAAAGAAAAAAAAAATATATATATATATATATATATATATATATATATAGTATAGACAACAGTGTCTAGTCAAAGATAATGCAACCAAGAAGCCTCTGAGTCTACAAGAGTTACGCGAATTAACTATAAATAAGATAATAAATAGATCGATATTTGATATAAACATAATTGGAAATCAGTTGATAGACAAGTCGATGAATAAACGATTAGATAATGAAATGGGCACATATGCTTATATTGTCATTATGGGCGATGATGATAAATAATAATAATAAGTAATTCTGAAGATAACAAATGAAATAAAGTTTGCGGTTTTGAGTGAGAAATTGCAACCAAAAATATTTTTCTTATTTTCGGTGACCTAAACCTTAACCTTAATCAAATCATTATAATAAATGAGTAAATAAACGAGATAAAAAAAAATAAACAAAATGAAATACTAAGATCATATGCAGATCATTGTGTACCGGTTTTTTTTTATCTTTCTTGTTGTTTTATCACAATATTACGGAAACACATGAGACAAATAAAGAGATAGACAAATTATATATGACAAATAACGATTAAACACAAATATATATGATAAATCTATTTGATAAAATTATATACGACAAATAACAAATAAACACAAATATATGAACAAATAAATTGATAAATGAATGAATAAATAAATAAAGAGATAGATAAGTAAATGAATAAATGAATAAATTAATAAATATATAAATTCATAGATAATCAAATAAATAAATAAATAGATAAATAAAATATATATAAATACATGGATGAATAAACCTATTAACAAATGAAAAAATAAGCACATGAATAAATAAACAAACAAATAAATGAATAAATGAATGAAGAACCAAACATTAAAAAAAGAAAATCAACAAAAAATAACACTTCACCTCACGGACAAAAAGGACATAAGATGTCACTGGAATTTGCAGGAAACAACCATTTGAGCCTCCTCTTAACTTCAAATGATGCCAAATGAACTATGACCGATTTGATACAAGTCTAGAAACGATATAAATCAGTTAAATTGTCAGGAGGCGACGCAGAGAACGACACACGACAAACGTTATTTTCTATTCAAATTTCAAAAAGTAACGGAACTTAACGGTCGAAAATGAGCGAACAAGAGACAGTCGTGGCGGTCTCTTCCGATTCCAACCAAACATCAATTTAAAGTTATGTTTTGGGATTATATTTGTTAGTTTGTGATATATGTTACGAGTTTGGGAAAAGAAATGGAAAAAATACGTTTTTGTTTTTACATAGGTAGTTCTCGGAGTAGTATGTTATGTCAACATTCAGTGAAAATATATATATATATGTGTTTTTAAGAATGACGATTGTTTTCTATTCCTACTTTAAAATTATTTAATTTTCTCTTCTTGTCCTTTCTTCCACTTGATTTAATTTATTCATTCATTTTCTTAGAGCAATGTTTCTATTTTATTTCTGTTTGTTCAGTTATTCTCCTTGTTTATTCACTTATTTATTAATTTGTTTTTTAATAATCTGTCTATTTATTTCCTTATTCACTTATTTATTATTCACTTTTTATTATTTACTTATATAATCTATTTATTCATTTATTGGTTATCATTTGATTACTTACTTCTTTGTTAAGTTATCTATCAAATTATCTATTTATTAATTAGTTTGTTTATATGTACATTTCACATTTATTTATCTATTTGTTTTTATTCTTTTTTATTCCCTATTCATGAATTTATTCGTATTTATCATTATTATTTAATTATTTATTTGGTGTTGTCATATGTTGTGTTC
>NC_134785.1:370000-372500 GCF_046742065.1 Oratosquilla oratoria | reverse complement strand
TTTTTCTCTTGTTTTCTCTTTCACTCTCTCTTCCACATTTTTCTCTCTCTTTCACCCTCTTTCTCTTTCCTTCTCTCTCCCTCTCTATCTCTCTAATTCCTTATCTTTCGACTTCAATTTGCATTCTTGTATATGAACACATCTTTGATCTACTCAAAAACATAAAGTTGAATTGTGGGACAAAGTTGAGGGTGAACGTTGAGGACCTAGGTTGACCTTACGGATGACATGAGAAGGAAGGACAAAAAGTGTGGAAGTAAAAAAAGAAAAAAAAATGTGTCATCTTCATCGTAGTTGAGGTTAGAAATGAAACACAAGTACGCAGTATCACATGGTGAGAATACTGTGGATACATAGGTAAGAATTATTTTGACCAAACTCGTTCTTGGTTCTAGAATTGTAAAACAAATTGTGGTCGAGACCAAGGTTTTACTGTATTGTATTCTATCACTGATGTCCAGCGTTTCTATCCATAAGAAAACATCACGCTAGAGGTGGGTACATGAGTGACAATTGTTTTGACAAAACTTGTCGGTCCTCGACCAAATCGGTTCTAGAAGTGTTCTAGAACAGTTTGTGGTCGAGAACTGAGGTTCTATTGTATTATATTTCATCACTGATGCCCAGCGTTTCTATCCATAAGAAATAAATCACTTTAGAGGTGGATACATGGGTGAGAAGGGTTTTGACAAAAATAAATTTGGGGCCTCGACCAAATCGGTTCTAAAATTGTTTTAGAGCAAATTGCAGTCGAGAACCGAGGTTCTACGATATTGTATTCCATCATTGATATCCAGCGTTTCTATCCATAAGGAAAACATCACGCTAGAGATTACATGGGTGAGGAGTAGTTTCACAAAACTTGTTTCGGTTCTCGAACAAATTGGTTCTAGAACAGTTCAAGAATGGATTGTGGTCAAGAACCGAGGTTCTAATATATTGTATTCCATTACTGATATCCAGCTTTTCTATCTATAAGAAAAATATCACACTAGAAATGGTAAATGAAAAATTTATATATTTTCTCTAGATTTATCGTCAATAAAAGAAACAAGTGATGGTGGCAGGGGTGAAAGACCTACGCCAGGAGGCGCTGAGTAGCTAAGGCTGAAGCCGTAACCTTTCCTATATCATGTATCTTAAGTACTGTTCTGTTCGGGCAGGTAACTAACAGTCACTGTTGGGAATCGAAGAGGAATGCATGATTCTATCCCACAACTAAACGAATACAAGGCCAACATCATTCCGATTACGCCACCAGCGAGGCTGAAGGAATGATCAAGAAAATAAACGAAAATAAATGACAGTTCGAATTGAGGAAGAGAAGACAAGGGAAAATATAGAGGAGAGAAGTTACATACGAAGGAGGAGGAGGAGGAGGAGGAGGAAGAAGAGGAAGAAGAGGAAGAAGAAGAAGAAGAAGATGAAGAAGGAGAAGAAGAAGAAGAAGAAGAAGAAGAAGAAGAAGAAGAAGAAGAAGAAGAAGAAGAAGAAGAAGAAGAAGAAGAAGAAGAAGAAGAAGAAGAAGAAGAAGAAGAAGAAGAAGAAGAAGAAGAAGATGAAGTAGAGGAAGAAGAAGAAGAAGAGGAAGAAGAAGAAGAACAAGAAGAAGAAGAAGCAGAAGAAGGAGAAGAAGAAGAAGAAGAAGAAGAAGAAGAAGAAGAAGAAGAAGAAGAAGAAGAAGAAGAAGAAGAAGAAGAAGAAGAAGAAGAAGAAGAAGAAGAAGAAGAAGAAATGAAGAAAGAAGAAGAAGAAGAAGAAGAAGAAGAAGAAGAAGAAGAAGAAGAAGAAGAAGAAGAAGAAGAAGAAGAAGAAGAAGAAGAAGAAGAAGAAGAAGAAGAAGAAGAAGAAGAAGAAGAAGAAGAAGAAGAAGAAGACGAAAATAGGAGAAGGAGAAGAAGAAAAAGAAGAAGAATATAAAGAAGAATGAAAAGATGGACAAGAACGAGAACAACATCTACAAAAAAAAAAAAAAATGTGTTCGGACTTCTCAAAATGAAATGAACGAACCGTGAAGACCCAATGACCAGATGGACATGGGGAAAAAGTGAAATGAAGGGAGATGAGGACGCTTTCAGCTGTCACTTCCTGACACAACAAACACAATTCTCCTCCAAAGGGCTCTATTATCCAATACTTAAGTTCTGGGTTCGAATCCCGCGCTCCTCCATGATTCTCAGCAGTCACTGTTACCTGTCCCAGCAGTTCTTAAAGATGAGAGGGTAAAGGCCCATGGCTTCGGCCGCAGCTATTCAGTGCCTTCTGGCGTATACTCCTTACCTTAATCATCTATACTATCTCTTTGTTATTGTTACAAAAACTTGAACTGTAGTTGCTAAGAAAACATTGAGTGCACTGATGAGTCCCCGACGGCAATAACGTCTTGTAAATTGTGAATAAAACAAAAAAGCTTATTGGCAATGACATCATGAAATATATAATATGATAGAAAAATATAAATAAATCAATAAATGTAAAAAATAAACAAACAAATAAACAA
>NC_134785.1:352500-362500 GCF_046742065.1 Oratosquilla oratoria | reverse complement strand
CCTTACCGTACTCCTTTCTCGATCTTGATCTTTTCTGTATCTTTATGTAGTCGAATTATAGCGGTACCTTTCGCATAAATCTTTTATAAACTCTTACGATCTGTTTGTTTGTACCATGGTTACGTAGCGAGTTTAGTATTGCTATTTGTTCTACCGAGTCAAAGGCCTTCTCGTAATCTACAAATGTTAAACAGAGAGGTATATTGTATTTTTTCGTTTTCTCAATTAGTTGGCTTATCGACTACGAATAGTCTAGAGTCCAATATTCGCTTCTAAAGCCTGCCTGTTCTCTCGGTTGGTTTCCATCTAAAACTTGACATGGTCTATATTTAAGGATCTTGGAGAATACTTTATATGCATTTGATAGGAAGCTAATCTGTCGATAGTTACTAAGGTCCTTCTGGTCTCCTTTTTTATAAAGCAAAATCACTATAGCATTGCACCACACATCAGGAACGCTTTCTTGACGTAATCACTGGATGTACAACTGAGCTAATTTACTATGAACTAATTTCCCTGCGTCTTTCAACAGATCTATCGATATACCATCTTCCCCAGGTGCTTTTCCTTGTTTCATATTTTTTAGAGCAAATTCTACTTCTTCCTTTGTAATCTCTGCTAAATTATTAACGTCTACAGATGAATTTATTGACTCAACTACGGTCTTCGACGAGTAAAGCTCTTGCTAAACTTCTTCTACTCTTTTTACCATTCTGTCTCTGCATTTAATGGTTTCTCCATTTCTATCTTTCAAACATATCACTTGCTGTCTTCCTAAAGCATGTCTGCGCTCGGTCCCTTTAATACTTTTACCTTTCCGAATAGTTTCCTCTATTTCATCCATGTTTCTCTTTCTTTTCTCTGATCTCTGCCTTTTATTGATAAACTTGTTTAGTTCTACTTTTTCTATTTCATCTCTCCTGCTTTCAATATGCATGGTCCTTCTTCTTTTAAGTAGATCATTTGTAGCTTTGGAGTATTTTTTTTTCTCTAACAAGCACCTGGCTTACGCCAGCCCTGGCTACGCCAGGGGTGCTTGGCCTTCGGCAAGACCCGCTGCTCGGATCGCTCGCTTCGCTTTTGTGTTACACGGGCAGTTCTAATCTTTAATTGTTGGTCTCTGTCATAATAAAAGTATAGGTCCAAATACGAATTATCATCTCTCCGTTTCGGCGACCCTGGAAACGGGCAGAGGCATTGTGTCCAACGTGCAACCTTGACCACGATTGGGATACTTTCTTTTAAATGTCTTGAACCTACGCTCTAAATAGTACAACTGGTATTGCCTGTGTCCTCTTCCACCATTACCACAAAAATTTTTGTAGCCTGCGTAATAGTGCTTCTTGAAATTTTCTACAACCTCGGAAGAAATACGAACACCAAGAACTTCGAGATCTTCGAGACCTTCCAGAAGTTCGAGACCTTCCAGAAGTTCGAGACCTTCCAGACCTTCGAGAACTTCGGCACTTTCGAGAACTTCGGCACCTTCGAGAGCTTCGGCACCTTCGAGAACTTCGGCACCTTCGAGAACTTCGGCACCTTCGAGAACTTCAACACCTTCGAGAACTTCGGCACCTTCGAGAACTTCGGCACCTTCGAGAACTTCGGCACCTTCGACAACTTTGGCGCCTTCGAGAACTTCGGCGCCTTCGAGAACTTCGGCGCTTTCGAGAACTTCGGCGCGCCTTCGCGAACTTCGGCGCCTTCGAGAACTTCGTCACCTTCGAGAACTTCGGCACCTTCGAGAACTTCGGCACCTTCGAGAACTTCGGCAGCTTCGAGAACTTCGGCAGCTTCGAGAACTTCGACACCATGGCTTAACGATGATCGTTCTTTACTCAACGATGATCGTCCACGGCTCAACGATGATCGTCCATTGCAAAACGATGATCGTCCACGGCTCAAGGTTGAGTCGTCGAAATCGAAATTAGTCGATCGATCGAAGCGAGAAAAAAGTCTGACAGACAGACAGACAGACACGAAACCGCTTTTATTTATAAGACAACAAAAATTTACGATGAAATGACTTTATTGATTCCTTGATGGAGAAATCCTTGCAAGTTTGATATAACGTTGGAAATTTAGCGGCATGTTCTCGTTTTAAAAACACAACTTGCTTTTTGTTTTTCGACAGGTGCTGTTTTGTTATTTTTTTTTCGTTTCTGTAACCCATTTCCAAAAATGGCGGTTTCTTCGTTTCATTACTGCTGAAGTTTCAGGCATCTTTCACAGGTTGAATGTACACGTGCCCTTGATATCACGTCGGGCCCTGCCAAAAAAATCGAATAGACCTTTACTCTCGGACAGGGGTCAGCGTGTCCGCATTCTGCCGGGATCTGACGGATTGGGAAAACCGATCGGGTCACAGATTTTTAGTAATAGAGATGTTTTTTTGTACTTCCTACTTTCTCTGCCGATTCCCTATTGATATTCACTAAATTCAAAGCCATATCTTCGACGGTGTCCTCGTTAGTTCTTTGAGCTTTGAGTCTATTTCTAATTTCTAACTGAATTTTCTTATTATTATCCTTAACCTTTGCAAGGTTTATTTTTTTTTTCTCTCCTCTGAAATTGAATTTAGCTGTACAACCTACCATTCTATGGTCACTACCTATATTGACTTTATTTATCACTTGTTTAGTTCTACTTCCTCTATTTCATCTTTCCTGCTTTCAATATGCATGGTCCTTCTTCTTTTAAGTAGATCATTTGTAGCTTTGGAGTATTTTTTCTCTAATGTTTTTTTGTACTTCCTACTTTCTCTGCCGATTCCCTATTGATATTCACTAAATTCAAATTCATATCTTCGACGGTGTCTTCGTTAGTTCTTAGAGCTTTGAATCTATTTTTAATTTCTAACTGAATTTTCTTATTATTATCCTTAACCTTTGCAAGGCTTATTTTCTTTTTTTAAATTATTTTATTTTTCTCTCTTCTGAAATTGAATTTAGCTGTGCAACCTACCATTCTATGGTCACTACCTATATTGACTTTATTTATCACCGTAACATTGCTAATGCTTTTGCTCTCATCTCCTAATATGAAGTCCATTTCGTTCTTTGTTGTTCTATTTGGACTTCTCCAGGTCTAATTACGACCTACACACATTCGGAAGAAAGTGTTCATTCTCCTCATGTTGCAGTTCTCTGCAAAATTAACTAACATGTCGCCTCTGTTATTTCTTTTACCTACTCCAAACTTCCCAAATGCGCCTTTTATCTTCTATCTTCTTTCCCACTTTAGTATTAAAGTCTCCTATTACCAACGTGTACTTATTTTTTTCTTGATCCATTACCTGACTTATATATACATATATACATACATACATACATACATACATACATACATACATACATACATACATACATACATACATACATACATACATACATACATACATACATACATACATACATACATACATATACATATATATATATATATACATGTACATATATTCACATATGCATATATATATATATATATATATATATGCATATATATATATAAATATATATATATGCTGGTACATTGTGACAAGTTGATGAAGGTGGAAAAAGAAGTCACGGGTCTAGTTCCGAGTTCCTAAGTTTATTCCTGACCGGTTTCGCACTATGCTTCTTCAGAGGAATGTGACTCTGGAGTGAAGCTGGCGGTATACATAGTCTGAGTAGGACCGCGTTCCCTCCTTGGAGGTGGGTTCCGTTTGGTTGTACAATGGTTTATAATTTTTAATACAATGAACAAAAGTTATAAAACAGTATACAATAAATTTTTGATGTTATTATAAAACAGCTCCGGTGTGTTTGGAATGTTGATCGAGGGTGTAACAGTGTAAGTGAAGTGAGTGGTGTAAAAATGTGAAGATAAATAGAATAAAATAAAATAAAATGAAATAAAATGAAAATAAAAATAAAAATAAAAATAAATAAATAAAAATAAAAATAAAAATAAAAATAATGTGCTAATTTAAAGTGACATGACATCTCATCGCATATCGTTGTGTGACAGAATGTTATCAAAAAATACATACATATACATATATGGTACAGTTTTACATGTTATACTGGAAATAATAAATAAATAAATAAAAGGATAATAACATATTCGGACATATTCGGACAGAATAAAAATTAATAATAACAAATGTGATAGTGGGCAACGTTCTCTTTGACACATCATTGTATGACCTAAGATATAGATTAATTAATATATAAGATAATAAATAGTAATTTAATATGAAGTAATATAAAATGAAACAAGAATAAAACAATGAATAAATGCCAAAGAAATAAAAATAGAAATAAAAATACGAACTGACCGGCCTCAAGCCCTCAACCCAGGAAGTGCGGACGTTTGGGCACCGGACGGAGTTTGTCGTTCTATGTGGGCGCTGTTCTGGGGCAGGTTCTTATGGCTGCGTATTGAGCTGTGAATTTTTCCCGTTTTATATCCCCTACTTTTTGGTTGATGTTGGCATTGGTTGTTATGTACAGGGCTTCAATCACCTTCCTTTGTCTTTTTGATAGACCTTTCTTTACTACCTCTGCCTGTTGCCAGTCGGGAAGATGTCCTTCCTGATCCACGTGGCCCACCATCGCGTTTGAGAGGCGGTGGTACCTTAGGTCCGCCTTGTGCTCTCTTACTCTGGCATGTAGGCCCCTGTGACTCTCACCATAATATGATTTGTCACAGTTGCCACATGGGATCCTATATATGATGCTGAGGTCGTTTGTTGTTTTTGATGTTGGTGTTACTAGTTGTCTGATTCTCCTTCCCGTGTCATTCACTATTTCTAGTCCTAGTGGGCGTACAGCATCCCCCAGTGTGCGTGAAAATTCTGAGTCCGGTACGACTAGGTATTGTTTGTCCTGTCTGTTTACTGGTTCTCTCCGTTGCCTGATGTTTTGAGCTTTACTTAGGGAAGTGGATAGTAAGCCCTCTGGATATCCCAGTGATTTGAAGGTGTTTGTGACGCGGCGGATTTCTTCCTCGAGGAACTCCTTGCTGCAGATCCTCAGAGCTCTGAGGAAAAAACCGATTACCACTCCTGTTTTGGTTCGTTCGTCATGTGCACTGTAAAAATGTAATAGGTCATCTTTGTTGGTAGGTTTCCTATAAACTCTAAAATGTGCTTTGTTATCTTTTCTAATAATCTCCGTGTCCAAGGAGGGAACGCGGTCCTACTTATACTATGTATACCGCCAGCTTCACTCCAGAGTCACATTCCTCTGAAGAAGCATAGTGCGAAACCGGTCAGGAATAAACTCAGGAACTCGGAACTAGACCCGTGACTTCTTTTTCACCTTCATCATATATATATAAATATATATATATATATACAGTATATGTATATATATATATATATATATATATATGTATATATTTACATATGTATATATGTATATATATGTATATATAATATATATATATATTTACATATGTATATATATACATATATATACATATATATATGTATATATATATACATATATATATATGTATATATATATATATACATATATATATACATGTGCATAACCTTACACACACACGATACATATACGCGCACCAGTACATGTACATATATATACATAAACATATACATGTACATATATAGGAAATACGTATACACATGTATATGTATATACAGTATATGTATATGTATATATATATATATATATATGTATGTATATATATGTATATATATATATATATATATATATATATATATATATAAATATTATATATATGTACAGTAAAAGCCCTTGTATCCGGCACCAATGGGACCAAAGACGTACCGGATACGAGAAAATACCGAATATGGGAAGGGATGCTTAAAATGCATTTATTTACATTATTCGTTTACTTTATTAATAAGCCTTAATTCACTTTAATGTATTATAAACACATCCACATATTGTAAGTTCAATCAGTATAGAGTAAATCCAATCTATATACATCAGTTAGGTCTACAATCATCACAGCATCACCAGTTGTCGACTCTAATTCATCATCTGATAATTTTACGACGGAGTTGTGAATGGCCGCGTTCACTCGAATTTTCTTTCACTAAACTTTTTGTTCCAACTTTCATAAAATGTATAATGTCTCTGCTTAGAATTTTTTCCTCTTTGTTTGTGGACTGTTCTGCAAATTCCATAAACACTGCTAGACCCTTCGCTACATCCTTCCACGACACTTTCATCTCAGGGTCGTCTTCTTCACTCTGCCTCTGTCGTTTTCGCGTGTTCATCGGGAAGTGATTGTAAAATTTCATCATCACTAAGTGAGAATGTTGCTGCTCGGTCACTGTCCATATCTACACACGCTTGTATCACTTCGTCACTAATGCAAAGTTTAGCGCGACAACCCATCTTTCAATTCTTTCTCCATCGATTCTCTCTTGGCGATGGAAAACCCTCAAATTTCTTATTCCCTTCCTGATCTTCAAACATTATTTTCGGATATGATTTTCTCCAACATCGCATTAAAGTTTGTTGTTTTTCATCCTCCCAAGCTAGCGATTCCATAAAAAATAGCGGCTTAACATTAAGCCCACGTTGGAATTCGGAAATGCTACCGTCCTCAAAATAAACTACTTTGCGCATAGAACTTTTCCGATAATTCATTTTAAAGTTTTGAATCACTCCTTGATCCATGGGCTGGATCACACTCGTTACGTTCGGCGGTAAATACACAACAGAAATGTTTCCACTGCTCAGTTCCTCAGCTGGTGGATGTGCTTTACTGTTGTCGAGTAGGAGAATAAATTTACTGTCCTCTAGAAGTCTTTTCTTTTTCAAATTTCCTTTCACTGATGGGACAAACACATGCTAGAGCCAATTCATGAATGTTTCCGAGTCCTACAACCACGCGCAGGGATTTTAAACACACGCGGGAATTTTAAATTTATCTATTTTATGTATACGTCTACCTTTATCACAATTTTTCGGTTTTCGTGAAAAATATGCCGGTTATTTGAAGTGCCGGATACAAGAAGGCCGGATACGAGGGCTTTTACTGTATATATATATATATATAATATATGTATGTATATATATATATATGTATGTATATATATATATGTATATATATATATTATATATATATATATATATACATATACATGTAAATATGCATATGGACGTACATAACCTTGCACACAAACATTTTACGTGTAGTGCGCATATAGCAGTACATGTAAATGTGTATTTATATAGAGGTAGTTGAGTGAATATATAAAAACATGGGAATGAAGGAAACTGCAATAGACCATAAGGCTTACATTAGGCATATCCATGTCCATGGACAACTATCATCCCC
Source organism: Oratosquilla oratoria (assembly GCF_046742065.1). Taxonomy (NCBI): domain Eukaryota; kingdom Metazoa; phylum Arthropoda; class Malacostraca; order Stomatopoda; family Squillidae; genus Oratosquilla; species Oratosquilla oratoria. The sequence continues at coordinate 355,174 of NC_134785.1, read as the reverse complement.
ATCCATGAAGTTGTCTAACCTTCTCTTAAAACAAGCGATTGTTTCAGCGCTCACTGCATAAATCTCAAGTTTCATTCTATTATAGTTTCCCACAAATATTCTGCAAATGAAATGCTGTTATAAGAGAAACCCTGACTTCATTCATATACGCTTTTCTTAGGCATATAAATGATCATGATAGTAACAGTAATGGGATATACAATAAAAGAATAGTAATTGAAAAAATATATATCTTACTTGATATGATTTGTGTCCTCGTCCTGTGTGTGTGTGTGTGTGTGTGTGTGTGTGTGTGTGTGTGTGTGTGTGTGTGTGTGTGTGTGTGTGTGTGTGTGTGTGTGTGTGTGTGTGTGTGTGTGTGTGTTTGTGCGTGTGTGTATGTGTGTGTGTGTGTATGTGTGTATGTGTGTGTGTGTGTATGTGTGTGTGTGTGTGTGTGTGTGTGTGTGTGTGTGTGTGTGTGTGTGTGTGTGTCTGTCTGTGTGTGTGTGTGTGTGTGTGTGTGTGTGTGTGTGTGTGTGTGTGTGTGTGTGTGTGTGTGTGTGTGTGTGTGTGTGTGTGTGTGTGTGTGTGTGTGTGTGTGTGTGTGTGTGTGTGTGTGTGTGTGTGTGTGTGTGTGTGTGTGTGTACTAATACAAGTATAGGTATATGTTATTTTAGAACATTGATCTACGAGCTCATCTAACAAAGAGGGCAAAGGTTGCAGCTTGAGCACCTCTTGTTGTCAACTCTTTAACATCACTGTTTCAATACGTACACAAGCGCACATGCGTGTGCGTATGTATGTACGTTTTCGTACACGTTAACAATTACGAGACAGTCTGGTTCTGCCGCGATCTAATTAAAGTATTGGCGCTCGGAGCCCGCGTGTCGAATCACTTTCAATTTGTCTCTTAATGAAGTAATTAAAGAGGAATTATGTTTTCGCGAATAACGATGTCTTCTCTCTCTCTCTCTCTCTCTCTCTCTCTCTCTCTCTCTCTCTCTATCTATCTATCTATCTATCTATCTATCTATCTATCTATCTATCTATCTATCTATCTATCTATCTATCTATCTATCTATCTATCTATCTATCTATCTATCTATCTATCTATTTATCTATCTATCTATCTATCTATCCATCCATTTATCTATCTATCTATCTATCTATCTATCTATCTATCTATCTATCTATCTATCTATCTATCTATCTATCTATCTATCTATCTATCTCTTTTCTTTTTTTTTCTTCTTTTTTTACAAAACTCCCAGATCTTTAACAACAGGACCATCGTCCTTCCATTAAGTGACGTAATCAATGTTACTTTATGCTGTTTAATTCCGGGCGATTCTATTCATACCCCCGAGACTAAATGGGAGTCTTGGACGATAGAAAACCCGAAGTTTATCCTAAAGTTTCCCAGAGACGAATGAAACAGCATGATGAAGCAAAATAAAGAATTATAGCAATAGTACTACTAAATAGATAAGTATGATAATAATAATAATTAAATAGATATATAAGTAATTAAAATAACAAATGAATAAACAAATGAGCAAATAAATAAGCAAATAAATAAATAGATAAATGAATAGATAAGTAAATTTATAATTAATAAGTAAATAGACAAATACATAAATGAATTAATAAATGAAAGATAAATAAGTAAATAAATAAATTATAATCATACAAATAGATAAATATATAAATAAATAAGTAAATAAAAGTATAAGTAAATGCATAAATAGATATATAAATAGATAAACTAATGAATAAATAGATAAGAATTAATAAATAACTAAAATAGACAAATAAATAAATATATAAACAAACAAGTGAATATATGAAATAATAAACAGAAAGATGAACAAACATATATGAATGAATAAGCGAATAAATAGATAAATAAATATATAAATAAATAAGAATAACAAAGACTGGAATCAACCAGTGGTCAGTTCTTCTAATTCGCTCTGTTACTTCTTTCACACATACCGACTTTTCGTCGTGCGCTGTCCACGACACGACGCCGTGCTCTCCAATAACCATGGGTGTCTTTGGACGTTTTCACACATCACGACCGCTACCACGCATGAATGCGTCCATAGACACCCATGGTGATTTGAGAGCACGACGTCGTGTCGTGGACGGCGCACGGCGAAAAGTCGATACGTATGAAATGAGCATTACTTCCTTTATACTCCTTACTATCACTATTCACTCTTACGCCCACCAATCTTCCTTTTTTCTTTCTTTCTTTCTTTCTTTTGATCCTTTTCTTTTATCCCTTATTTTATTTTTGTTTTATTCCTTCTTTCATTCTTCCTTTCTGTCTTTTTTCTTTCTTCGTTTCATTTTCTTTCATTTCTTTCTGTTTGTCTGTCTTTCCGTTTGTCTTTTTTCTTTCTTTTATTTTTTCTTTCTTTCTGTTCTTCTTTCTTTTATTCTTTCTTTCTCTCTTCGTTTCTTTTTTTTTTCTTTCCTATATCGTCTTCCACTCGCTTCTACTCATATACACTCAAGTCTCAAGGTAACGAAGCAATTAAATCACGTGATCGCTAATGAACTTTTAATTAAATTGGTAACCAAACCGTCGAAAACAAATCTAGATTTGATTTGGCTTCTATTTTGCGTCTCAGTGCCTTTCTAATTGCGAATTAGACAAATCGCCTTGGAAAGGAAGACTTTATG
>NC_134785.1:345000-347500 GCF_046742065.1 Oratosquilla oratoria | reverse complement strand
ACACTGTATTTGCTATCATCAACTCTCTTTCTAGACACATTTCCACCATCAACTCTCCACTACGATTCTTTCCTGGAACTCCATATTTCCCAACCACTCCATCAATTGGCTCCTTTCCTACCCTAGCATTAAGGTCTCCCAGTATTATTACATTTACACTTCTCCCTAAACCCTCTATGCACTCATTTAAATCTATCCAAAAGGCCTCCCTTTCTTCTACATTCTTCTCACTGCCAGGCCCATATATATATATATATATATATATATATATATATATATATAAATATATATATATACATATATATATATATATATATATGTGTGTGGGTGTGTGTGTGTGTGTGTGTGTGTTTGTGTGTGTGTGTGTGTGTGTGTGTTTGTGTGGTGTGTGTGTGTGTGTGTGTGTGTGTGTGTGTGTGTGTGTGTGTGTGTGTGTGTGTGTGTGTGTGTGTGTGTGTGTGTGTGTGTGTGTGTGTGTGTGTGTGTGCAAAAATCAAAAATAATCACAATAACGCGTGACGAAAAGATATTGCAGAAACCACAGGGAAATTAAAGTCGGAATACTGAACGTTTTCGTCTGTTACGACATCCTCAGAGTACAAGAAAAAATAGAACACAATATTTATACAGAAGTAAGAAAACTGGGAGATGTTATAGCCACATATAACCTTCGGACATTATACATACATACACATTCAATTACACATGGAAATGTTAATGATAATGAAATAAAATAAAATACATACACATTCATATACACATGGAAATAAGAATGGTAATAGTAACAAAAACAAAAAAAATCAAAAGAACAAAACCATGTGGCCGAAAGGGCCATAGGACATTTGGTACAATTAGGAAACTTGGTACTGCTTTACTATCCTATGATCATCAAATTGTACAAAAAACAACAACAACAGAACACAATATTTAACAGAAATAAGAAAACTGGAAAGGTTGTAGCCACATAAAACCTTCGGACGTTATACATACATACACACTCATATACACATAGAAATATTAATGGTAACAGTAAATGAAAAAAACATACATATTCTTATACACATGGAAATATAATGGTAATAGTAAAACAAAACAAAAAAATAAATAAATAAATAACAAAAGAACAAAACCATGTGGCCGAAAGGTCCACAGGACAATGGTACAATTAGGAAATTTGGTACTGTTTTACTATCCTAGTAATTATAAAATTCTCTATTTTAAATAAACCTAAACTCAAGTTAATATCATTATCAAAATTATTCTTTATGAAACAGGATTCAATGATGTTCCTATCTAAAGCTGAATTACAATAAACAATTTTCTTAACGTTGTCCCAGTCAATGTTGGGGTTTGTGTCCCTAACATGGACAAAAAACCCACTGGACATTTGGCCCGTCCTTATACTGTACCTGTGTTGTTTCATCCTAATATTTAATTCTTTACCTGTTTGGCCAATATAACAGGAGCTACAGTTTTTACAGGGAATACTATAAACACATCCTACATTATTATAAGGGGAATTTTTAATAAGGAGTTCTTTGATGGTACTGTTTTTGAAAATAACATTAATATTAAACTCCTTAAGTTTTCTTACTTATGTATAAATATTGTGTTCTATTTTTTCTTTCTTGTACTCTGAGGATGTCGTAATAGACGAAAACGTTCAGTATTCCGACTTTAATTTCCCTGTGGTTTCTGCAATATATATATATATATATATATATATATATATATATATATATATATATGTATAAATATATATATATATATATATATATAAGTATATACATATATATATAAATATGTGTGTGTGTGTGTATATATACATAAATATACAACTTGACGTGGTGGATAGGCTTGAGAATCTTAATGGCTATAAAAGCTTTGTCGATAGGGAGGAAAGCTCTGTAGGATCACCCATAACGAACAGGTTTTGTAAGAAAAATGAGACAAAGAGCAGCTCTCACGCCCACACAGTCACAGGACCCACTGCTAACTGGTACGTCCCTGGTGGCGAACAGGGAAACTCCTGATAGATATATAGGGGTACCGTCATAATTACGACGTGGACCATTGGACACCCTATAGATATATAGGGCACCACCGAATATACTGAATAAGATGACACCAAAGAAACATCTCACCAGAAACCAGTTAGCAGGGAGATGAAATAACTGCCAAAATTTCTTTATAGTAACCATGAGCACAACCAAAAGAAAAACGGGCTGTCCTGTTGGATCACTGTCTCCTAAAAGTCCAACCGCATTGCTCTGTGTGCTTACGAGTAATGTACCACCGAATGTGAGTAAGCACTGCCCAAGCAGATCCAAGACTTAGACACTAAATAGCATGAAGAAAATGAAGATCTATACTTACAATGTAAGAATCCTCTTAAAGGACCATAGGCTGGAGAGTTTAATTGAAGAACTTTTGGGACATCGTAGGACTGAGCGATATTGTGAGCCAGTCACCACCTGTTCTATTATAGAGGTAAGAAAAA
>NC_134785.1:327500-330000 GCF_046742065.1 Oratosquilla oratoria | reverse complement strand
AATGAGGAAGCCAGAGGTGGATGAGGTGAAACTGAAGGGAAGACCGAGAATGAGGTTAATGGATGGATGAACGGGGGTGAAGTGAGCAATAGTTTAAGGGGGGGTGTCTGTTAAGTAGGAAATGGAGATGTCAAAGGATAGGTATAAGTGGATAATGGTTGTGAATGGATGATAAACTGACGCAGCCCGGAGGGATTTCTCCTCGTCTTCTCTAATTACCCGTGAATGGACGGGAAGGGAAAGCCACCATGTAAAAGAAAATATGGGGGTAAAACAGTTTCGTCTACCGAGCTCTGCTGTGGTGCTGTGGCTTGCTGTATTGCTTCTGACTCAGGCAGTGGATTGGGGTCAGGGATGGTCCGTCATCTGCAAGGAGCTAAGAGAGCTTTTAAAGGGAAACACGTAGGTGTTGGATGGGTGTGAGATAGGTGGAGGGCAGGTGCATGCTTTAGATGGCGACCTTTCATATAAAGGGGAAGATGTCTTTTGGTAGACAGATATATAGATATATTTACAAATTTATTATATATATATATATATTGTTATTTACCATCTATTCATATATTCATTTATTTGTTTATCTATTTATGATCTATTTATTTAGTTACCTATCTATTTACTTATCTATTTATATGTTTGATTTTTATTTAAAGGCTTGTAAAGGATTGGTCCTTTCAAGCTAGATGGTCATTTTAATCATTTTATTCTGGCTAACACCAAACTATTTCATTCGCGATGAATACATCACCCTCGAGCATTGAACCCGTTTGAGCAGAACCGAGGGTAAGGATCGAACCAAAGGACTCTGAAACTAAGGACGAACATTGTAACCGCTTAGCCATGACTCCCGTCCATCTTAATCGAATCTTTAAGCTTCGCAGAGCGTAACATGCGAGAGCCTCAGCGGGGACCTCTTTTGTAATTACCTATCCTCACTCTATTTTTTTCCGTAGCCATCTCTAAGCTCTTCTGGCCTTTTTTTTTTTTCGTTATTTTCTGTAGACTAGGCTAGGTATTTCTTCCGTTATTTGTATTTTTTGGTTCCATGGTTTTAATTTTTGTAGGTAATCCTGATACTTATTTGTTTTCTGTAGCCAAGCTCAGAGGCGGTCTATGGGTTTTTTCTTGTAGGTAGCCCTAATTTCTTTTCATTGTTATTCTAAGTTTCTCTGACAATCTCTGTTATCTTTAATACCCATCCTTTGACTGAATTTTTTACCATAGGAAACTTCAAGTTTCATTTATTTTTACAGCCATGTCTGAGCTTTATTATATAATTTTTCATAACCATCCTTCAACTTTCTTAGTCTATTTTTCGTAGTAATACCTAATCGTTTTTCCGTTACTTTCTGTACCCATATTTATTCGCACATCCATTATATCTCGTAGCCAAGTCTAAGTGCTGCCCCAATATTTTCCATAGCCAAGCTTAAGCGTTCACCCATTACTTTTCGTAATAATGTTTAGGAACTCTTTCCAGTATATACTTTCTATAACTAAGCTTAGGCTCTCCCCAAAGTATATATATTCCCCACTATTTTTCATAACCAAGCCTAGGCACCAACCCTTTTCCATAACCATACCTCGTCACACTACAATTACCTTTCGTAGCCAAGCCTGGGCGAACCCCCCAATTACTTTTCGTAGCGCTCTCCCACTCATACATACTTTCCATAGTCATGCCTAAGTGCGTCCCCATTACTTTCTGTAGCCAATTCTGGACGCATCCCATATTTTTCATAATCATGTCTAGACGTTCTCTCTTAGTGTATACGTTTTGTACCCAAGCCTGGGAGCATCTATTACTTTCTGTAACCAAGTCTACGCACTCTATGTAAACGTTTCGTAGCCAAGCCTGTGCGCATCCCATTACTTTCCGTAACCAAGTCTAGGCGCTCTGTGTGTACGTTTCGTATCCAAGCCTGGGAGCTGCCGCATGCCCGCGGGATACCACACGACGCTTGATTACAAGCGGCCGCGGCAAGCTCCTCCCATGACCGGCTCGGATCCGCCGGCTTGTTAATTTCTTACTCGAACTTGCGGCCCTTACGTCTTTATTAGTGCTCTTCTCGCCTCTCCTCTCTTCCCCTTACCTCTCTTTTCTCTCTATTTTTCATTGTCTTTTTCTTCGTCGTCGTCTTTTGGTCCTCTATTGTATCGCCTTTCTTCTTGTCATCTTTTTTTTTCTTTTTTTCATCTTCCTTTTCTTATCAACTCATCATTGTTGGTTTTACTGTTTCTTCTAATTTCTGTCTTTTAATCTCTCTCTCTTTTAATGTGCGATTGATTTCTATTTTTATCATTTCTTCTTCTTTTTCCTCCAAGCTTGTGTATTACTCGGCAAATCCAGTTTATCGTCTTTGTGCGAGTGTGTGTGTGTGTATATGTACGTGTGTGTATGCGTGTGCGTATATGCATGTGTGTATATGTATCTGTCCCTGTTACATCTACTAAACGCCTGTACTTCAAGGAAGGTTCCATTTGCATCATGACAAATTTA
>NC_134785.1:315000-322500 GCF_046742065.1 Oratosquilla oratoria | reverse complement strand
GAGGAGGAGGAGGAGGAGGAGGAGGAGGCGGCATGGGCGATGGTCCTTCAAGATCTTGAATTGGGTAATTACAGGGAGCGCACAACATCTGGATTATGCTCTCCCTCTCTTTCTCTCTCTCTCTCTCTCTCTCTCTCTCTCTCTCTCTCTCTCTCTCTCTCTCTCTCTCTCTCTCTCTCTCTCTCTCTCTCTCTCTCTCTCTCTCTCTCTCTCTCTCTCTCTCTCTCTCTCTCTCTCTCTCTCTCTCTCTCTCTCTCTCTCTCTCTCTCTCTCTCTCTCTCTCTCTCTCTCTCTCTCTCTCTCTCTCTCTCTCTCTCTCTCTCTCTCTCTCTCTCTCTCTCTCTCTCTCTCTCTCTCTCTCTCTCTCTCTCTCTCTCTCTCTCTCTCTCTCTCTCTCTCTCTCTCTCTCTCTTTCACCTCGCCCATATTGGGAACACGCCCACATGATCAGACTACCCAAGTCATTGACAAACGGGGGAAAGTGGGACATCAGGATAGGTGGCAGGGGTACAGATGGGGAGATAGTAAAGATACCCTTGATTCAAGTGATGTTCTTCTTTTAGTCTTTCGTATATAGCTTATGACTTGCTGTTCCTTGGTCTCCTGGTTTCCACTTACTCGTTAGAATTTCACTAAATAGAATTTGTTTTTAGTCCTAGGGGCTATCTCACTGGGTTATATTTCCTCCCTCATCTTACCTCCAACCTCCATTTGAATAACTAGAATATGACCTCGCTTACAGAAACCTAGACTTCTCTAAGAACATTTCAACAGCTTTGCTGTATATGGCGGAAAGATAATTTGATATTTGGAAATTTGAAAAATGAAATATTACAACCGAATTAATTTTTATTCAAACATTCTCAAATGTGGGCGTTGGTGAAGCCCGTGTAAGCCCAGTGTGATAATTCCTTTAGTGTTTGAAGGTCCAAAAGCAAAGAGTCTTTGCCATTATTTTGGTCTTTTTCGAGGTGCCTGGAGACTTGAGTCACAAAGCGAGACTGAGTTTAAGGCTGCATTTACATCGAGCGATTTTGAGGCGATTCTCCTAGTTCTTTTAATATTTCGTTTGAGAAGAAACGACTTCGGTTACGATTTTTCGTTTTTCAAATATCCAAATGTTAAATGACTTTTCGTGCGTTATAGTGAGAAGCTGAAGGACAATCTAAGAGAAGTTAGATCTATAAAAATGTTAGACACATCGTTGAGATGTTCTAAAGGAAGTCTTGAATATTGTAACCAATGTCGTTTCTACTCAAACGAAGAAGCAAAAGCAAGTAGGAAACTAGTCAAATGTGCCGCCACCTTAAGACTAAGTTGGATAGCGTATTGAGTCCAGCACCAACTAACTAGTTAATTAGTTAGTCAAGTTAACGATGCAAAGGAAGCGACAGTCACCAGAACGTTTTCTCTAGAAAGAGAAAACATATCAAGTACATTTGAGAATTAACACTTCTGATTTATCTATTTGTATAGAAAATTTCACTTAAATATTGGAGAACAGTCATGGAATTTTATGAGAATTTTGTGAATCACATCATCAGTTTCACATGACCAATACATTTTGGAAAAATGTACATCATCCACAAGAAGCTAAGATGAGAGGGAGGAAAGGATGGTGGATAGTAGTGGAATTGGTGGGGGTGGAATGGGTGGGAGTGGGTATGTGTTTTTTTACTTGGCCATCTTTCTTATAAGGGGGGAAATTCCTTTGTATACAGATAAATAGTACGCCATTCTTGCAGCCGACTGTATTCAAGAAGTATTAAAAATAAAATACATTGGAGTTAATTCCATTTTTGGAACATAATTAGTCCTTTATGACCGATGGTTTAGTTTACTTTATTGGCCAAATTACAATATACAACATAATACATTATACAATCTTTTTGAAGTTAGTATGGTCCAATATACAAGTCAATCTACAAATTATACCGTACATCAGTTCTTGAGGATAGTGGGCTACTGTACTCGAAAGGTGGTCAAAAAAGAAAGAAAAAAAGAAAAAAGATAAATCTACAAAAATTTGGGCTTTGGAATAATTTGGACCGCTTTTTGCTCAGCATTCAAGTTGAAAGGCAAAGAAAAATAAGGAAGTATTAAGAAAAAAAAAGGAATAATATGAAATACGGAGTTAAATGTTAGAGAAAATGGAGAAAAATAGTCCTTTTTATAGATAAGATGATAAAAATATATATATATTGTTTTTCCTGTGGAGGTGGATTGTGACTTAAAGAATATAGAATAACCTATAGACATTTGATATCTATTATGAACACACACACACACACACACACACACACACACACACACACACACACACACACACACACACACACACACACACACACACACACACACACACACACACACACACACACACACACACACACACACACACACACACACACACACACACACACACACACACACACACACACACACACACACACACATATATATATATATGTATATTATATATATATATATGTATATATATGCATATATATATATTCTGTTGAAAACTACAGCAAATTCATTAGAAATTAATTTCTTTCTTAAGCTTTCTTAAGAAATCTACTTTCCGAAAGCTAGAAAGCTTAAGAAAGAAATTAATTTCTAATGAATTTGCTGTCGTTTTCAACAGAATATGCTTAAAAGAGAATCTCCTGCCACGCTTCACGAATATATATACATATGTATGCATGATTCATATTCTCACATTCTCTATGCAAAGTCTGTACTGTTCTGCAAAGGATAGAGTGGCCCTACAGTGGACCAGAAAATCAGAACTCGACCACATCTTGGAACCAAAAGGAAGGGGGTGGGGCTTGAACCCATAATGACAGACTTACGAGACCAGAACTATAACCACTCGACCATATGTCTCAATAGATAGCACAAGTAAACGAATAAACAAAAATAGATGAATAAATGAATAGATGAATGGACGAATAAAAAGATAATAGCTTATCTATATATACGTAAACAGATATAGGAAGAAATTGATGAATGACTAAAGAGACACCCCTAAAACACATTTAAACAAATAAACAAAATCAGATGAATAAATAGATACATATACGAATAATGAGACAATAAATCATCCAATACATACCTAAGTAGTCATATGAATAAATTGATAGATAAATAAAGACATATCTATTAAAGCAAGTAACCCCACCTAGACGATATAATCCCTATTCATTATACTCAATCACAAATCAATTCCTAATTTAATTTATGGGAAGCTCCTTTTACTTGTCTAATCAAAGTCTTACCCTTCTAGAAGTCTTTTTATTGATGCAAATACTCTGGATTGTGATGGTCGTTCTTACACTAGACTTGCATGACCTTCAACGAGGAGTCTGGCTATAAACATCGATCTCAGGAAAGTGTGGTAAATGGACTTGGAAAAAGCATAGGACAGTCCATACATAATCTTAACTGGAAGAGTAGTTTCTCAACTCTAGCTTGTGGTGATCATTCTTGCACTAGACATGCATGGCCTTCATCAAGGAGTCTTTCTATGAATATCAACTTCAGGAAAGTGTAGTGAATGGACTTGGAAAGCGCATAGGGAAGCTACTTTCACTTGTATAATCAAAGTATTACCCTTCCAGAAGTCTTCTTATTGATGCAAGTACTCCGGATTGTGGTGGTCATTCTTGCACAGACTTGCATGGCTTTCAATAAGGAGCCTGGCTATAAACATCGACCTCAGGAAAATGTAGTAAATAGACTTAGAAAACGCATAGGACATAATCCATGCACAATCTTAACTAGAAGGGTAGCTTCTCAATTCTGGATTGTGGTGGTTATTCTTGCGCCAGACTTGCATGGCTTTCAACAAAGAGCCTGGCTATGAACATCAATCTCAAAAAAGTGTAGTAAGTGGACTTGGAAAACGCATAGGACATACATAATCTTAACAGGAAGGGTAACTTCTCAATCGGTGTAAGTCCTGGGATGGTGGTGTGTGTTCTCACATCTGATCCCAAAGAACACATACAGCTATGAGCGTCAACCTCATTCAAGAAAATGTAATAAATTGACTTGGAAGAGGCGTGAGACGTGGCTCCATAGATGTTCTCAAACCAAAGCATTTCATCTGGTCTAACACCTTCATCACGTGGGGAAGAGGTTAGCTGATGAATTTACCGTCGCAACAAGGGCGTACTCGAGACTGTAGAATCGTCTGCGTTAGCATGAACAAAATCAGTGAAGACCATCACTGCATCAAAGATGATCAACTAAGGTGAGGAGTCTACGCCAGGGGGCGCTGAGTAGCTGCGGTCGAAGCCGCGACCTTTGTCCTATTAGTCACTTTAAGGACTGGTTGGGCAGGTAATAGTCATTGCTGGGAATTGGAGAGGAGTGCTGGGTTCGAACCCACATCTAAGGAACGGACGGCGGGACTAGCACGCTTCCCATTACGCCACCAGCGCATACCTAAAAACAGACTGAGAGTTTCTTTTTACTAAATGAAATTATCTGGATGATGACTTCCTTCCAGAAAGTGAAATACAAAATGGCCGTGCCTGGAATGCGCAAAAGAGAGATCAAGCTAGTACGCGCCTGTTCCTTATGTGGTCGAGCTAGGACACGGGACAATCACCAATTCCCTCTCCATGCACTCATAATTCACAGTGTATTCCTGTTCATCTTTAATGGTCCACTGCATGACCGGCCTATCTCCTGAGGGTTGATACAGCCTTTTTACCTCACCGCGGTGGCTTGATACGGCCTGGTAAGGTTGTATGGATGGCGAGAAGTGCTGCATGTGAATTTTTTAGTTATTTCATCAAATAAGCACTTTTACCTAAAAAAGACTCTTAAACTGAATAAAAAATTATGACTGATATTGTATACAATTGAGACAATGGCACTATTTCCTAGCGAAATTTAACCAGACTTAGCACAGAGGTCCACATACACCCCAGAATAATGTAAAAAAAAAAATCAAGGGTAATATTTCTAGGTTATCTATCTAGCATCATTCAGACAATGCCGGATATATTTTCTGGTATGATATATTGTTATTAAGTGTATTTTACTAGCGCTTCTATCCTTATGAATAATCTCGCCCCGTCTAGTATGATATATGACTACAGTATATGTCTTACGTACCCTTGATAGTGTAGCGAAGGGCCTACGGGAAGAGAAGGAAAGAGGGTTAGTGAGTTCTGTTCTACGTTCAAAATCCCATAAATCAAAATCCCACAAATCAAAACCCCATAGTCAGTATCCCATTGTTCATAATCCCACACATAATTATCAAAATCCCACATATTTAAATATTCCAGGATGTTGATAGTATGAATATACCCCGTATTATACTAATAACGAGTTCAGTTCATATTCTGATCACTACAATAAAAATGAGCTAAATATTAATGTATCAATGTCCCTTGATCTATATTTCCTTTGTACTCTTAACAAGTGAACACAAGTCAAGATACCAGTAGTTAGATTTAATAATAAATTTACCTTAATCCTTTAATTTAAACCGAGAAAGTTGGTAATAAACAGAACTTTCAAAACTAGGCCACACCTTATAAATAAAATAATTTTTGGTTTAGTGAATGAACCAGGAACCATAGAATTTGCGTCAAAATAAAATCATTTATAAAAGATAAAAAAAAAAATTCTAAATTTTCTTTTCTTTCGTCAACCCAATTTTTTATGTAATGATATCTTTTCATAATTATTTTTTCATATGAAATGCAAAATGAAATGATAAATCAATGATATAAATAAAAAGAACTAATAAATAGAATAAATGGTCATTAAGTTTAAATATCTTTTTATACTGGTCAACCATTAGCTTTTCAATATTTACTCTCCAAATTTTTTTTAAGATATGGGATAATGTAGGATTTTGACCGACATAGTGTGGGATTTTGAACAATGGGATTTTGAATGTGGGATAATGACTTGTGGGATTGTGACCATATAGGATTATGTCATGGATTCGCGAGTTCTTGTCCTTTATTTGGATGGGACAGAGCTGAACTGTCTTTACATGTGGCCCGAAGCCGTACGCATACCTGTATACTGCATGGGCAAGCTCCCGCGGTACATAATTATTCCTAATTACATTGGATTTGGTCAACGTCGTGTCACGCTGTCACAAAGACTAGGCAGGTGTGTGGGTCAGTCTCAGCCCGTCTTTTCTGATACATGACACGTGTTCAGTCTTACCATGTGACTTGTAAAATACACAGACATAAGGCTTCCAACATGGTAACATATGGATACATTTTTCATCTGGCTATAGATGGATGATTTCATTCAGCTGAGGGGCGATTTGAGATAAGATGTAGGTTTTGGTTATATCAACAAATTAATCTAGCCTAGATTTACTATGAGTCTGGCTAAATCAGGAAAAGAGAAGTGTTGGGAATTAGATATTACGTGAAAATCTTGGGAATTTCGTGTAAAGAACAAGTCTCCAATGAAGAAGTTTGCAGAACAATTAGGCAGCACGTGAGCCAGTCAATGTGTACTGGTGGGGTAATCGGGAAACGTGCTGGTCTCACATACACTTAGTCATGGGTTCGAATCCTGCCCTCCTTTCTGATTTCCAGCAGTGACAGTTACTTGTTCTAATAGTCCTTAAAGCGCACAATAGGGCAAAGGTGACTGCTTCGGCCGTAGCTACTCAGAGTGTAATAGTGGTTCTTGTTTGGGGTTGGGTCTTGTTGGGTTGAGGAAGAGAAGGGCTGAGTGGGACCTCAATAAATGGGCTTGGAAAGGCTACGACTCAGACTTTTGCTCGTGACCAAGGTGAGGAGGCTACGCCAGGAGGCGCTGAGTAGCTGCGGCCGAAGCTGTCACCTTTATTCTATTGTACGTTTCTAGAGCTGGAAGAAACTGCTATACCGTTCTATAATTCAGCGACAATGACCGTAACCGTGGCATTGAGAGTGACCGTAACCGTGGCAGTGATAGTGACCATGACCGTGAGAGTGACAGCGATCGTGACAGTGACAGTGGCCGCAACCGTGACAGTGACCGCAACCGTGGCAGTGACCGTGACAATAACGGCGACCGTGACAGTGAATAAAGTCCGAACACCTCGTTCCAAGGTCGAAGGTCATCCTTGTTCGGAGTTGTTTAATGACCTCGGAGGTGTTGAGCTCTCTGCGGCTTTGCGGCGAGTCAGACTGCGGCGGCTGCGGCGGTTGGAGGGGGGGGGGGTGACCGCAAGAGTCTGAGGAACAAATGAACCCCAACTTGGCCATGTCGTCAGGACCTGTGCCTCTTGGTCTTGGCCAACGAGACTCCAAGTCACAAGGCACACCTTTGCCCTATGTGCTATGAATTATATTTCTCACTGAAAAGGACTTTGTTCTCAATTTCGTTGGATAATTTCATTCAGTTTACAGAATTGAGTGGTAGAAAAATTACGTCAGATAAAAAAGTGATGTCACATGTATGATATCACAATGGAGGAGTGACGTCAAATATATGATGTCACATTAGAACAGTGTAACA
>NC_134785.1:277500-280000 GCF_046742065.1 Oratosquilla oratoria | reverse complement strand
CAATATTCATAAAAAAATTCGAGACACACTCTACATTTTTTAGTATTAAAGTCAAGATACTGTTGATTTATTTAATTCGAGTGCTTGAAAAATGAGATTCTTTATTGAAAACATTGTAATACGAACAAGTTAACGTTATGATGAATTTAACCAAGAATAAGATGCTGTAGTGATTATAATTTATTTTATATTATTTGTTTTTGTTTTGTTATCATTTGTCTGATTCTCATTGATTAATTATTAGTTATATGTCAATTTATTATAATTTACTATTCATTTGTTTGTTTATTATTTAACTATACCTATGTATTCATTTATGTATTTTATTTTTTATTTACATTATTATATTTTTCATTTATTTATTTACAATGATTTTGATTTTTTTCGCATCCGACCTAGATATGAACCAAAAGGTCTCCTGTCGGTATGCTCCGCCTTTGTAATCCTTTGTAATTTACCACAAATATTCTCAGGTAAAGGAGTTATCACATTGGCTTATTTTTCATCCAACATACAACCTCCAACCCATTTAAATAACTAGAATATGACTTTGTTTACAGACATCTAGGCTTCTCTAAGAAAATGTCAACACTGTGTCTAACATTCCTATAGGTTTACAATCTCTTAGTTCATCATTCAGTTTTGCTATATATGACGGAAAGGTAATTTGATATTTGGAGATTTGAAAAATAAGATATAGTAACTGAAGTCGTTTTTACTCAGACGAAGTCTCAACTGTCGGCGCTAGTGAAACCCGTGGATGGCCACCGTGATAATTCCTTAAGACATCCCCTAAGAAAAGGTTTACATCTGATTTAAGACGTTAATATTTTGTAGTTTTGCTTACGCATGAATAAAGAATTTTTTTGTCTCTACCCTTCCTGTACAAACAATTCAATGAATTATGACATGATCAGTAAAACAGTTGATATCCTGGGAATGTAGGTAACCCTACTTTGCAGTGTATATGTCTTTGGCAGTACAATATATATACGAAAAAAACGTTTAGAAAAATATCTATTATAATGACACAAGATCATATTCTATTAATCTTTTGTTTAGTGATTGATCTAGATTACTTCTAATTTTCATTTACTCGTTCATTTTCATTATTTCATTCATTTGACTTATTTATGTGGGCTACATTACCTATTAATCTATTCCAAATATCTCATTGCATTTACCTAATTATGATATGCAGGAAAGGAGCAACGATCGAAAGGTTCTGTCTTTTGTTCCTCAATTATCATGTATTGTGTGTATGCGGGCGGGCGTGCATTTTCATACTAATATTGTAGTCTCAGAGGGACAAGATTACTTTCTAAATCAACGCCTACATTCCCATGCAATCTTTGTGCCAGGCGCCAGGTGATTCTATCTAGCTAAAAATGGGACCAAGATATTGAGGTAAAGTGAAAAACCTACGCCAGGAAGCGCTAAATAGCTTCATCCAAAGTAGTAATTTATTTCCTGTTATGCGTTTTAAGGAATGTTGGTGCAGGTAACAGTCACTGCTGGAAACCGGACAGGAGTACGGGATTCGAACACATAACTAAACGAATGAGACACCAGGGCGCATCCGTTATGCTACCAGAGTACAAAACCTAGGTATCATTTGGGCCTAGATTAATCAAAGTTATGTTTAAAGCCACACCCTACCCCTGAGGTAAATAGTAGTATCGTCTGGTGTTCGCCACAATAAAAAAAATCAGAGTGTGTCACTTTTATTTCTGAAGCTCATTTCCTCAAATCTATGACGTAGGTTTTCTTTTGGCTAATTCCAAACGATTCCGTTAAGATGAGATATAAACTTAAGATAATATTAAGTCATAAGCGATCTTGACGTCCTTTTACATCCTCCATCTCCCTCTCATCCTGTGCTAACCAGACCTCAAGAACGTCACCGGGCTGAAGGGGTTTAAAATTGGAATTGTCTCTTCATTCTCCTCATCTAACAAGGCTGGAAATATGCCACTGTCGATCAGCATTGGAGCGAAAAACGACGGCTCTAAATCAAAACCCAGACACTCCTTGAGCCCCAAGACAACAACTCGAGACAGCTGGGTCATAACCAAAATGATAAATTACATCTATTACAGCGACCACCTGACAAGACGAACTACCTCACGACTGCGACTGCCCTCGCAGCATTCTTGAGTACTTGTTCCGCTTTATGGCCTGGATGTGTCTCTTTTGGAGCACAAAAGTATTTCAGTTGCGATGGGGTTATTGGCTTGCAATGGTTATGACATGTGGCAAGATTGGTTGGAGATTTCAACAAGAAAGTATAAGGTTATCAATGTTTCAGCCGTTTCCGTGTATTATCTTGTTTCATTGTTTTATTTCATATCACATTATATTCTCATTTTCATTTTCATCAGAATTTATTTTATTTTATTCCACTTTCAATTTAATTCTGTTAAATTCTATTTTATTTTATCTATCTATTTTGATGCCGTATTGTGTCATCATTATTCCAGCATTTTTTTATAAGGATGAA
>NC_134785.1:255000-257500 GCF_046742065.1 Oratosquilla oratoria | reverse complement strand
AGTTTGGGAGAGTATGTGATAGAAGAAAGCTAAAGATAAATGTGGGTAAAAGTAAGGCGATGAGATGTACAAGGGGTGAAAGTGGCAGTAGACTGGAAGTGAGCATTAAGGGAGAGCGACTGGAGGAAGTGGATAGTTTTAGATACTTGGGTGCAAATGTTGCAGGGAAAGGTGGAGTGACAGTGGAGGTAGAATGTAAATTGAGAGAAGCGAGTAATTGCCTGGGTGGATTAAAAAGAGTGTAATGAGGAATAGACATTTGGGAATGGATGCTAAGAGGAGACTGTATGAAGGAGTGATTGTGCCAACAGCACTGTATGGGGCAGAAACATGGAACATAAGAGAAGAAGAGAGAAGGAGTTTGAATGTGTTTGAGATGAGATGTCTGAGAAGTATGATGGGGGTTACTAGGCTAGATAGAGTGAGAAATGAGGAGGTGAGGAGGAGAACAGGGGTGGAAAAGGAGCTGGGAGATAGGGTTGATGAAAGAATATTAGGATGGTTTGGACATATGGAAAGAATGAGTGAAGAAAGACTAGTAAAAGAGGTATGGAAGGCAGATGTGGAGGGAGTGAACATGAGGGGACGTCCTAGGATGAGGTGGATGGATGGGGTGACGGGGGCTCTGGGGAAGAGGGGAATGTCTGTTGAGGAAGGACGGGAGAGGACAGAAGACAGGGGTGAATGGAGTATGGTTGTATATGGATGATGTTGTGATTGCATGAGGTGGAATGGGCGGGGGAATGGGGGGTGAGGTAGTATGTGTGAGCAAATTTTTGACGCAGCCCGAAGGGATTTCTCCCCGTCCTCTCCTTTTAAGCAATGGGGGGACGGAGAGGGGAGGTCGCCGATTTAATGAAGCGGCCTTGCTGTGGATGTGCTGTGTCTTGTGACACTGCTTCTGACCCAGGGCAGTGGACAAGGTGCAGAGATGACCCGTCATTCAGGAGGTGCTCAGATAAGAGGGAGGGTGGAGGGGTGTGGAGTGTATTCAGGGATGGAATGGGTGGGAGTGATTTTGTGCCTTTTTCTTTTTGGCTACCTCCCTGGTAAGAGGGAAAAAGCCTTGGTATATGTATGTATGTATGTATATATATATGTATATATATATATATATATATATGATATATATATATATACACACATATACATATGTACATATATACATACATGTATATATATATATATATATATATATATATATATATGTGTGTGTAATTAATCCAGCCGTTTCGACCGCGCCTTGATTCTGGCCTCTGAATATAAGACGCACATGTATTACAACTATGCCAGCAAATGGTATAGGACTTGAACCTCTACGAGCTGCAAGTGGGAAGTTGATTATCAACCATCCGTGTGTGTGTGTGTGTGTGTGTGTGTGTGTGTGTGTGTGTGTGTGTGTGTGTGTGTGTGTGTGTGTGTGTGTGTGTGTTTGTGTGTGTTTGTGTGTGTGTGTGTGTATGTGTGTGTATGTGTGTGTATGTGTGTGTTTGTGTGTGTGTACGCGCGCGTGTGTGTGTGTGTGTGTGTGTGTGTGTGTGTGTGTGTGTGTGTGTGTGTGTGTGTGTGTGTGTGTGTATTCACCTCGGATCTGCTGCAGCCTCTTTTCGAGACAGCCAGACACCACCCTACGGCAGTGAGCTCAGAGCTCATTATTAGCAGATCTCTGGGTAGGTCTGAGACCACTCACACTCCACACACCGGGAATGCAAGGTCACAACTCCTTGACTAACGTCCCGTACCTACTCGCTGCTAGGTGAACAGGGGCTACACGTGAAAGGAGACAAACCCAACTTGTCTCCGCCCGGCCGGGGAATCGAACCCCGGTTCTCCGGCTTGTGAGGCCAGTGCCTTACCAATCCGCCACGGGGCCGTGTGTAAATGTGCGTATGTGTGTGTGTGTGTGTGTGTGTGTGCGTGTGTGTAACCATCATAATACAATTTGTACGGCAACCTCTGTTTCATTGTTCATTCTTGATAAGGTTATTTGATACACTGCTTTGTACTGATAATCATATTATTGAAAAAAAAAAAACGAAAAATATAGTTCAGGACAATCTGACGCGCCTCAATGGGTTCCAAAATATTCTGATATATTTCTTGATTTATTTTGGGAAATTGGCTATTTCGTTCCCCCGTGCAATCTATTTCAACTGAGTTCCGTGAACTGGATATATTTCCTTCTCTAATTTGAGGAATGAAACATATGTCGGCCAATGTTTTTTGTGTCCTTTTTTCATTATATTTATTGTTTTTTAACCCAACCATTCACTCGCACAATATATGTAGCAAAAACAAAATCCCAATATAGGATAAAAACATGAGAATAAGAGTACAAGGTGCTGTAACTGATTAAGTAATCATAGACGGTATACGATTGCTTCGGGCTATTTTATCCTCGACGCTGATTGGTCAAATGAAATGCGGCCACCAATCACCGAGCGCCTTATATGCCCTCTGGACAACAAACCCGCCAATGATATATGACCTAGCATCGTGC
>NC_134785.1:242500-245000 GCF_046742065.1 Oratosquilla oratoria | reverse complement strand
CTGGAGGTTTCTAGCCATAACCTGGCACGGAGGCGGCAGCCACAAGATGGTCGTCTGTGCACCTGGACGAGGTGGAGGTGCCTCTCGGCAGCTGTGATTGTGACTGAGCAGTCCTTTTTAGGATCCACTCTGCTCACCCTGCACTGGGAAGGGGCTAGAAAAGGTGCCCTAAACATAGTCCGCCTCCACCTTCCTGCCTAGACCAACCGCAGCCAGAAGGAGCACCACTTTTTGCGGTCGAAAACAAAAAGAATTCAACCTGAAGTTCGGTTCCTGGAATGTCAGGACCCTTAACGACAACCCAAAATCTGATAGATCTAAGTGATGAACACCAATCGTTGTCTGTGAGCTCAGTAAACAAAGTATTGATATAGCTGCCCTAAGTGAGACCCGTCTAGTTGATGAGGGACAGCTGAGAGAGACTGGTGGTGGATACACCTTCTACTGGAAGGGTAAGCCAGCCACTGAACCACGCATTTATGGCGTCGGCTTTGCTATAAAAAACACATCATGAACCTAATGTGCGAGTATCCAGTGGGCATCAACGAACGGTTAATGCAACTTCGCCTAAAACTGGCCAACAACCAACACGTCATTGTACTCAGTGCCTACGCTCCTACTCTGGATGCCGAGGATGTCGTTGAAAAGACCTTCTATTCTTGTCTCGATGAAACCATCTGTAACATAAAAAAGGAGGATATGCTGGTTCTTCTTGGCGACTTCAACGCCAGAGTTGGCAGGGAGTTCGATTTCTGGAATGGTGTCATTGGTTGACATGGAGTAGGCAACACTAACGCCAATGGTCACCTTCTCCTCACGACCTACGTGGATCACAACCTTGGGATCACAAACACCATCTTCAGGCAAAAAACACAATTCAAAACTACTTGGCGTCACCCTCCTGGTCACTGGCACCTTTTGGATTATGTCATCGTCCGCGCTTGTGATATCGCGGATGTCCGCATTACTCGCTCGATGATCGATGCTGATGATTGCTGGACTGACCATCAGCTCATTCACCCAATCATGTCATTCAAGCTTCCACCAAGGCATACACAACGCAGCAAACAACGTCGCAGAAAGCTGAATTTGTCTTTCTTGAACAACGAAAAAGTTGCTATGGAATTCCAACACAACCTTGAAGAGAAACTATCATCCCCAAACGCGTCCAACAACATATACGAATCCTGAGACAACAAGAAAACTAACATCCTAAATATCTCCGAAGCTACACTGAGCTACTTAACAAGCAAAAACCAAGATTGGTTTGATGAGAACGACCAAGAGATTGCCGCACTCATTGAGAGGAAACGCCTAGATATGAAGAAGTGGAAGATGGACACCAACTCCACCCACATATAGCTTCAATTTAAGGAAGCTAAATCTGCCGTCCAATCAAGAACCAGATCTATGAAGAACGACTGGTTTACATACAAGGCCCAAGAACTTCATTCTCTTGCCGACACACACAACACCCACGAGTTCTTTAAAGCTGCGAAGACAGTGTATGGCCCCTCAACCGTAGGTCCAGTGCCACTTCGTACAAAAGACGGCTCCACACTACTCAAGGACAAAAGCAAAATCAAGACGCACTGGGAGGAGCACTTCGGTAAGCTCTTTAACAAAGACAGCCCAGTGGATGAAACCATCTTCGGTGAGATCCCACAGCACCCCATCCACCACGACATTGCTGATGCGCCGCAGTTGCCTGAAGTTGCGAAGTCCATCAAACAGTTGATGTACCACAAATCTGCCGGTCCTGACGGCATCCCTGCTGAAATATATAAATGTGGCGGTACCTCAATGTCAAATCGAATTCTCTAGTTATTCACCACCATCTGGACGGAAGAACAACTACCCAATGAATGGAGAGATGCCACTATCGTCACTATCTTCAAGAAAGGCGATATATCAGATTGCGGTAATTACCGCGGCATCTCACTTCTCGCTGTTACTGAGCCGCCTTATTCCTATTGCTGAAGCGATTCTACCTGAGTCACAACGTGGCTTCAGATCAAGTAGAGGCACTGTCGACATGATCTTCACAGCTCGGCAGCTGCAAGAGAAGGCTCATGAACAGTATCAGCCACTCTTCATGACGTTTTTTGATCTAACGAAGGCTTTCGACTCCGTCATTGCACCTATTCTCTTCTCTCTTTTTCTGGCTGTTATCCTCCATATCATTGAGGACGACTTACCTTTAGGTGTGCAATTGACGTACCGTACCGATGGCAAACTATTCAACATCAACCGCCTGAAAGCAACCACGAAAACCACCACCACCTCCGTTGTAGAACTACAGTACGCAGACGACACCTCTATCAACTCCTGTACCGAAGAAGATCTCCAGATTATAGTGAATGCCTTCACTAGGGCCTGCAATAGACTCAGTCTGAAGCTGAATGCGAGCAAGACCAAAGTCCTCTACGAGCCTCCACCTAATACTACTCCCTCACCACCCTCCATGACTGCAAACGGTGTACTTCTAGAGAACCTTGAT
>NC_134785.1:220000-227500 GCF_046742065.1 Oratosquilla oratoria | reverse complement strand
AGAGAGGATTACCCATGCTCATGCCAAATTTCTGTGAATAAAATTTATCATTAAATTGGAAGTTACAATCTTTAACACACAATTTAATCAGTTCAATTTAGGTGTCTGAGGGTAATGGTAAATCGTGCTTGTCTAACTCTTTTTTAGATAGATTTAAAGGTCATCCAAAGGAACTTTCGTAAATAAACTAACAATATCATAACTTACCAATTTAAGTTTAAAATCTGGTTTTACCTCACCTAGTTTGTTAATAAGGTCTAAACTGTTCTTAACATGTGAAGTGGAAATAGTTCCAACCAGTGGACTAAGAATTGTTACCAACCATTTCGAAAGTTTATATGAAGCTGAACCTATTGAAGAAACGATTGGTCTTACTGGGTAATTAATACACATAAACCAGGACGGCTCAAACGTCACGTGTATTTCTTCCACTACCTCTCCGAATGCCCTCTTCACCATGTCTCACTCAGTCATATATTCTGTACCTTGTTTCCTCATTTTATAATTCCTTCTTTGTATCTGCACTGAAGATGTAATTATACGAAAGTGCTCTGCTTCGTTAGTTTAATTCTCCTAGCGGTTACTTACGCATATATATATATATACGAGTATATGTATATAAACATGGCCACAGATAAAGAACATTATCTACATATCTATTCCAAATCGGATTAGATGGCGAAATTTCACACAATAGTTTCTTTTCAAAAAATTCCATGTAGAAATTACTCAAGACAGGCAAGAGGAGATTCCCCATAGCCATTCCGAACTCCTAAGAATAAAAACTACCATTAAATTCAAATTTACAATCGTTCACGCATAATAAGATTAATTCAATTATAGTATCAGATGGCAAAGGAAGTGGGATTTTGACCAAATAATCAGTGAAGAAGACAAGTAAATTATCTACTGGCATTTTAGTGAATAAACTATTAATGTCAAAAGTCACAAGCCTGAAATTATAATACCTAAAGTTTTTTAACTTAGCACTATTTCTAATTCACCCTTAAAAATAATGTAGACTTAGTTAAAAAGATTATATATGTATATATATGTATATATATATATATATATGTATATATATATATATATATATACTGTTTATATATATATATACATATACATATATATATATATATATATATATACTGTTTATATATATATATATATATATATATGTATATGTATATATATATATATATATATATTATATATATATATGTGTGTGTGTGTGTGTGTGTGTGTGTGTGTGTGTATGTGTGTGTGTGTGTGTGTGTGTGTGTGTGTGTGTGTGTGTGTGTGTGTGTGTGTGTGTGTGTGTGTGTGTGTGTGTGTGTGTGTGTGTGTGTACATGCGCTTCTACATATGCATTTATCCATGGTAATTTTGCATGTCTATACATGATTATATAGAGGTGAGGTGGCAAAATGAAAAGTTAAGGCTAGAGTAGTGAGTTTATTTAGAGCCAGATGTTTTGACCTCTACAGTCTTACTCAGTCCACTAAGGAAGACCGTAGAGGTCGAAACGTCTGGCTCTGAATAAACTCACTACTCTAGCCTTAACCTTTTCATTTTGCCACCTCACCTCTATATCTGTCAGTATTTACTTACATGCATGATTATATGTATAGTTATGTATGTATGCATGTACAGTATGTATACACGTATGTAATGATACATAGGCAAGGAGGAACACTTGGGTTCCCGTCAGTTTTTCCATCGATTACGGATTAAAAAGGAAGATCATGCCGACAGGAGACCTTTTGGTCCATAACTAGGTCGGATGGGGGAAAAATAGATAAATATACAAATAAATGAAAAAGTAGATAAATCAATAAATTATATAAATATTGATAAATAATAAACAAACAGGAAATAACAATAACTTATAATAATACATAAAAATAGATAATGATAACTAGATTAATGATAATATGTAAATAGATAAATAAAAAATGGTAGGCATTACAGCACATTTCTTAGGTGCTTATCTAAATAAATCTTAAAGCTTCAAACTGTACTAAATTACACTGCCTCTGTAGGGATTTTATTCCATTTATTTACAGCACGGTTTTAGATTGGGTTATGTGTTGTTCAGCTATTCCATATTTTGACGCATACGTAAGAATATTTGTTTCAATTTGTTCACAAAAGCTTGTGACGACTACATACCTGAAATCAAGAAATCTTTCCCAGTTTAATCGACACAACTTGCTGACCTGAACAACGAGATTATGTCACCGTATCCTTTTCTCTCTTTTAGATATCGTGGTCCCAATCTTGCCTTATATAGTTTCTCTGCTAGGCTAGGGAACAATTGGGTTACTGATCTTGTTTCCTTAACTTACTAATACTTTTTTTTTTCCTTTTTATTAAGACCTTATCGCTGCTGAATATTCTGATCAGGGACGGATTAGGGGTCTCCGATTTTTTTTTTTTTTTTTCGTCTCTCTGCCTATGTATTGAACAGCCATTCATATGTTCGTTAAACCTGTATATCTCTCTCACAATTCTAATGATGTATACATCAGGTGACAAGCTTTCCATGACCAACAGCCAGATTTTGTAATCATTTCATTTTCCATTGACCAAATAATTGATCGTATATTTGTACTTTCGCCCATTGTCATTACTTTGAATTTTCTTTGCGTTGATTCATCTTCCTCTTTTGACTCCTGTCATATATTCTCTCTTCATATTTTACTGTTCTCATACTTTTTTGCTTCGTTCCAATTGTTTACACATCTAGCGATGACCTGCACATGGCGATCTGTCTCACCGGTAGTTTGTACGTTGTCTAGGAATATATATATATGTATATATATATATATATATATATATATACATATATATATATGTATATATATGATTGAACATTTTGAAGACAGATTGATATGCTTCTTGCAGAGCATATATATATATATATATATATGTGCGTGCGTGTGTGTGTGTGTGTGTGTGTGTGTGTGTGTGTGTGTGTGTGTGTGTGTGTGTGTGTGTGTGTGTGTGTGTGTGTGTGTGTGTGTGTGTGTGTGTGTGTGTGTGTGATTGAACATTTTGAAGACAGATTATATGATTCTTGCAGAGCACACGTACACATACACACACACACACACACAAACACACACACACACACACACACACACACACACATATATATATATATATATATATATATATGAAGGTGGAAAAAGAAGTCACGGGTCTAGTTCCGAGTTACTGAGTTTATTCCTGACCGGTTTCGCTCTATGCTTCTTCAGAGGAATGTGACTCTGGAGTGAAGCTGGCGGTATACATAGTCTGAGTAAGACCGCGTTCCCTCCTTGGAGGTGGGTTACGTTTGGTTGTACAATGGTTTTTAATACAATGAACAATAGTGATAATAAAGTATACAATAAATTGTTGTGATGTTATTACAAAACAGCTCCGGTGTGTGTGGAATGTTGATCGAGGGTGTAACATTGTAAGTGAAGTGAGTGGTGTAGAAATGTGTGAATCCTAAAAAGTGTCATATGATAACTTATAGTATTAA
The DNA here is from genome assembly GCF_046742065.1 of Oratosquilla oratoria. Classification (NCBI taxonomy): domain Eukaryota; kingdom Metazoa; phylum Arthropoda; class Malacostraca; order Stomatopoda; family Squillidae; genus Oratosquilla; species Oratosquilla oratoria. Next base: position 223,968 of record NC_134785.1, on the reverse strand, counting down.
ATAATATAATAATAAAGATAAATATTTATATTTATTTTTATTTATTTTTATTTATATTTGTATTTGTATTTTCATTTTATTTCATTCATTTTATTTATCTGGATATTTATCTTTATATTATTATATTATTTAATACTATAAGTTATCATATGACACTTTTTAGGATTCACACATTTCTACACCACTCACTTCACTTACAATGTTACACCCTCGATCAACATTTCACACACACCGGAGCTGTTTTGTAATAACATCACAACAATTTATTGTATACTTTATTATCACTATTGTTCATTGTATTAAAAACCATTGTACAACCAAACGTAACCCACCTCCAAGGAGGGAACGCGGTCTTACTCAGACTATGTATACCGCCAGCTTCACTCCAGAGTCACATTCCTCTGAAGAAGCATAGAGCGAAACCGGTCAGGAATAAACTCAGTAACTCGGAACTAGACCCGTGACTTCTTTTTCCACCTTCATCAACTTGTCACAATGTACCAACATATATATATATATATATATATATGTATATACATATATATATATATATATATATATATATGTGTGTGTGTGTGTATGTTTATGTATGTATATATACATATATATTTCTAAATAGAAATGTAGTAGCACATTTGTAAATAACACCCAGGAACCCACGGTCGGAGAAAGAATAAACTTCGAATAAAGAATAATCCTATATTTCGGCTATCAACTGTAGCCCTCTTCAGGAAAGTACATAAGATAGAGAACAGAGGGGACTTATAAACTACAGTAAGAAGAGATGTGGACAGTTGACCTCACTCAGGCGCGGGGCAAACTGGGGTGGCGGAGGAGGGAGGGGGTGAGGAGAGGGGAGGATGTAACGTCCGCACTAGCTTATTTATTGCTGCGCGTGAGATTATGTCAGGTGTCCACTGCCCTTTAGAAATATTAATATTAGGGCATTCCTCAATTAATGCTGATTCGACTATTTTCCTCCTGAAACCACAGTGGGACTTGAACACTAATCTGGCCTTACCCCAGTCGAAAGAATGATTCTTATTTTTAACATGAAGAAATATAGCCGAATTTTCCCTGCCCATACCTAATTGACCTTTTATGTTCTGCCAATCTAGTGTTCAAGTCTCCCGGTTTGACCCAAGTAAACCAAATCACAATATTTGCAGGGCAAACAATAAACACCAGGTGACTCAACTTCCTTCGGTTTTTGCTGAACGTTCACAATTTGCTTACGCACGGTGTTAGGATAGTGATAGGCAATTGTGAACGTCTCACTATTGCCTATCACTATCCTAACACCGTGCGTAAGCAAATTGTGAACGTTCAACAAAAACCGAAGGAAGTTGAGTCACCTGGTGTTTATTGTTTGCCCTGCAAAGATTGTGATTTGGTTTACTTGGGTCAAACCGGGAGAGACTTGAACACTAGATTGGCAGAACATAAAAGGTCAATTAGGTATGGGCAGGAAAATTCGGCTGTATTTCTTCATGTTAAAAATAAGAATCATTCTTTCGACTGGGGTAAGGCCAGATTAGTGTTCAAGTCCCACTGTGGTTTCAGGAGGAAAATAGTCGAATCAGCATTAATTGAGGAATGCCCCAATATTAATATTTCTAAAGGGCAGTGGACACCTGACATAATCTCACGCGCAGCAATAAATAAGCTAGTGCGGACGTTACATCCTCCCCTCTCCTCACCCCCTCCCTCCTCCGCCACCCCAGTTTGCCCCGCGCCTGAGTGAGGTCAACTGTCCACATCTCTTCTTACTGTAGTTTATAAGTCCCCTCTGTTCTCTATCTTATGTACTTTCCTGAAGAGGGCTACAGTTGATAGCCGAAATATAGGATTATTCTTTATTCGAAGTTTATTCTTTCTCCGACTGTGGGTTCCTGTGTGTTATACATACGTATGTATATCCATAATACGATGCCTCTAGCGGCAACGTTGCATAAGCCATGTTGCAAAGTGTAGTGGAAAGTTTACAGAGTCGTCTTCCCCTCAAACCACAAGCCATTCCTAACGCCATGCAGTCGCATTATGAATATGTACATATAACTTGTTCTTTCCATCATAATACTTATGTAAATCTTAAAGACTACTGGTGCCAATACTGACCCCCACAGGACTTCGCTAGTCACTTTCCTTCATCCTAACACCTTTTACTTATGTCCTGATGCATCGGTCTTTCAGAGAATGACTCCCCATTCCAAGAGGTTTCCTTTAAGGTATTTATTATACATTAAGAGTAATCGTTGAAGTGAAACTATTGCAGGGGAGAGGGGGACATCTGACCAATTGTAGCACTTTCGTGTAAATGACACCAGGCCCAATCATCCTGCGCCGTACTTGTCTTCGAACTGAACTAAAGTTGATGCGTTTCAAGTCTCTCAGAGGACTTCATGTTCAAATTGGTTTACTTCACAATCTGAGTATGATGCATTTTGTTCACTTGGCTTGTTCTGAGTATGGAGAATCACGTGAAAGGGGCGAGCATAGTACAGTTACACCTTCTAGGTGCGGCGACATCGTTGTCTAGCGTACTCGAAGTAGTGACAGTTGAAGAGATAGTGTATACATTGATAGTACCTCTCTACTTCATATCTTAGAAAACCTGCAGTTAGGCAGATTGGAAGTTGTGGTTGACTGAAGGTCACTATTAGTTTGTGGAGACTGACCCTGCACCGTTTATGTTTTCCTTACCCCGATATAATTTTATTACTTTTGTTTTTCTTAGTATTCTTTCCATAATTTCTTATCGTGATGGTATCGTAGTGGTGGAATGTGGATTACTCCCACACTGGTGTCAAATGCTTTTTTTTTTTTTTTTGGGGGGGGGGGGCTGCTAAAGTTCCTAAAGCTTTGACTTTGTCATATTGAGCTCTTAAGTTTAGCTCTTTTGTTAGAGTTCTTTCTTGGGGCCACATATCACGGGCATCTATTTATCTCCAAATTCTTCGTTTACTTGCGTGGGGTATTTCTTTGTCGTTGACTAACTGTTAGTAGGTTTCAAGAGCAAGAATCTTTTGGAGTTCAAACCAGGGTCCACTTCGCCTCGGTAGGTCAAGTTGATAAGGTTTGGTGGACTAGGGAATGCATTATCGGTTAGCGATATCGGCGGTTGCAGTCAGTGATAGCAGTATTTTGGGTCTGCTGATTGTTCTCGAGTTTGGATGGGGGCGACCTCTTTGCCTCGTTCACAGGGTAATGTTGCGTGGTGGAGCGGGGAGGAAGTGCAACAGAGGGACATTGGTTTTAGAAAGACCATTGCTCCCTATCTGTTGTTGTTTGGTTAACACTATTATTCATTCTGGGTTTGGGGTGAGCTTGCTGGAGGCGGTTCTCTCAGTCAGTTTTAGTTTTAGGGAAACTATGTTTAGGGCAGTAGATGGGAGTTGGGATTACCCTTCATCCACGAGAACCTAAGATGACAGGGAGGCGAGGGTGGTAGATGGGAGTGGAATGGGTGGGAGTAGGTACGTGTCTTTTGATTTTGTTACTTTCCTTACAAGGGGGAGAAAACCCTTGGTATATAGATAGACAGATACATAAATAGATGTTTATGGCATCTTTCACTAGGCCTTTCCTCATTTGGGTTAATTAGAAAGAATCGTGAATAAAGCTTCTCATTCGTGTTGGCTTCTGCCGAGCTGTTGCTCCCTAGGCCTACCACAGTGTGACCACTTGGTACACACATCCTGCGGTGTGTATTGTGACTAAGAACTCACAGAGATCACCATCTCCTGCCACCACCATCACGCACCATCGCCGGAGGGAGTTTTGGTTGTTAGTTGGAGGAATGAGGTTATCCTTAGTAGAAGAGAAGTTTGACAGCGACTGATTATACTGTCAGTCCCAGTCACTTCCTGACACTCGACATCAACTCCCGGATGGGATTCAACTCAGGGGCACTACGAGGAGGTAGAGAGGTAAGAGTTGCTCTTCCTTCATCAAGCGTTCGAATCCCG
>NC_134785.1:215000-217500 GCF_046742065.1 Oratosquilla oratoria | reverse complement strand
AACACATTTAACTGTGAGAGTAGTCCATAATGGCAGGTATAAGATAAAGGTAGAAGGAAATAACTTAGGAGAGAGTTTGATCATCTTTTTAAAGCTTGAATATTTATCAAGCTCTATCCTGAGGTCTTTCTTTGTACCTCTACTTTAAATCTACATATACATTCAACCCAGGTATATTATTTACCTCTCGAGGAGACACCAACTCTTTTTATTTAACTAGTATTCGCCTAGCTACATTTCTACGGTAATGACAAGATGATTAGTACACAACAGGTACTAATACTGACCCTTGAGGGACTTCGCTGGTCATTTTTCTTCATCCTAACATATTCTATCTTTGTTTTGATATATTTTCTACAAATTCTGTCTACAGTCAACCATATCCCTTTTTATTTCCATCTCTGTTCATTACTATCAATCTAGAAATTAGAAATAATCTGCCCTGTTTTCTAGTGAATGAAGGCCTAGGTCTCCTAACTACGTACATTTCTAGCACAGGCTCATACTAGGTATGTCTAGGTTCATACAAGCTTTGTCTTATTTATGTATATATTACATAAAAACATAAGAATGAAGGAGACTGCAAGAGACTATAAGGCCTACACTAGGCAGTTCCATGTTCATTACCACCTATTATACCCATCCATAAAGTTATCTAAAGCCCCAGTCACACCAAGCTTACGACCTTTTTCCGACCACCTTCTACCGAAAATAAAGTGATCTGTCAGGCACACAAAATCTATGCAAGGAATTGAAATGGAAAGAAGTTAATGTGGTTGATAAGATGAAAATCTATGTACTGAGGACTATTCAGTGTGTGTTGTAATATATCTATCTACCTATTGATCTATCTATTTATCTATCTTATTACCAACTACCAGCGACTTCCAAAGGCTACCTGTAACTGGACGGCAACCACCTGGTCGCCGGTGGTCAAAAACAGGTCGTAGTGACTGGGCCTTAACTTTCTCTTAAAACAACCAATAGTTTCTGCGTTTACTACGTGGTTACTAAGCCTATTCCATTCGTTAAACACTTTATTGGTAAACCACTTCCTGCCTATTTCCTTCTTAAATCTAAATTTGTCCAATTTAAATCCATTACTACAAATTGTCTTAATATGATGATCTTGTCTGATCATCCATGTTAAAGCCCTTGACCCATTTGAATACCTCTATTAGATCAACCAAGGTTCTTTTCTCCACACGCATTTCTATAATAGGGTCTCTTACTTGCATATATATTCAACCAACCATCTCGTCTCTTGCTGTATTCTCACCTTAAGTTTTATTAATGAAGTCACGAGTACAAATTTTGACCCACGTAGATATCTTTAATGATACAAAACTCAACTTCTTTGTCTTGCAACTCTTTTTCATCTATTCAAGAAGATTACTTAAATATAACCTAAACAGTACATAGGAAATATATATCATGTACCAAGGGCTTTTTACCCTTAGAAAAAAATATAGTGCGTTGTGAAAACTAGCGTGGATCAACACGTCTGATCGTGACTGAACATATAGGACCCAAAGTCTCCTATCCACTCAGGGTCTCCTATCCATGCATATATTCACTCCTGTATGTCCTGTCTGTTTATAAAATCAAGTCAGTCCTTATCTATGAATATATCTACTGCTTTTTTATCAACATATATATTGAAATTAGGTTTTCATATATACACATATATTCTAAGTTCCTCTCTCTCTCTCTCTCTCTCTCTCTCTCTCTCTCTATATATATATATATATATATATATATATATATATATATATATAAATATATATAAAATATTTATTTATATATACTCCTCAGTCTCTCCTTTACCCGAGTGTGTATATGTATATATATATATGTATGTATGTATGTATGTATGTATGTATCTATGTATGAATGTGTGTATGTATATATGTATCTCCATCCTCTCCTATCTCTGTATATATTCTGCTCAGGTCTCTTGATATTATGATATTACAACTTTCCTATCTACTTAGTGATGTAATTAGTGTGGCGTCGCTGGTGGAGTCTGACACAAACGAAGTATCCAGCCCCGTCTTTCTTCTCACAATGTTTCGTCCTAGTCCATCCCAAATTAGAGAAAAGTTTCACTAAAATTTGTCTCAAAATCCACAACCAACCCGAAGGCGTACGTCCCGGTTTATGTGAGGTGAGAGAAGACGAGATTAGTGAGTTTTAGTGAAGTTTTCTCCCGTTGTCGATGGGGTTTAGTGAACGAAAACTTCCGGGAACATTTCGGTGTAATCAGGTAAGATGTTGTTGCCGTCGATGATGTCGGCGGCACCCAAGTCGTTCTGGTCATGCGAGGCAAGAAGAAGGGGAGGAGTCGCCGCACCGGGCATCACGACGTGTGGTTTAGGGAGTTGAGCCGAGAACGGGGTAGGGAGGGAGGGAAGGAGGGAGGGAGGAAGGGAAGGGGTTAGGAAGGGAAGGGGTTAGGGAGGGAAGGGGTTAGGGAGGGAGGGAGGTAAGGGGTTAGGGA
>NC_134785.1:197500-200000 GCF_046742065.1 Oratosquilla oratoria | reverse complement strand
TGTATGTAACTCGAGCATACAAATATATAAGAAAAGTTGCGCTCAACTTATATCTCTCTTGATGGTGTATTGGTCTAAAGTCAATACGGCACTGGTAACGTTCTCGCCGCATTGGTTCGAGTCTTCGGGCGTACCACGTTTCAATTTCTGCATATCTCCCCACGGTTCATTTGATGTTGATGGCTTAGAATGAAAGTGCATTCCGGTTCATGAATTTATATATATATATATATATATATATATATATATATATACATATATATATATATTTTTATATTTTTTTTTTTTTTTTTTTTTCAACAAAGGACTGCAAAGGTCACAGCCAATCAATTTCTTCTATTTTTCATATAATTTATCCTTGCTATACAAGAGTTGTCAGGAGGCTAGAACGGTGCCCTTTACAGAGGATTTTGTAGTGTGAAGTTTAATAACCTATGCCCTTGGTCCAACTTGCTGGGGGCATGTTCGAATCTCCGTCACCTCGACCTAAGCCGCAAGTAGTGACGCTCTAAACCGCTCGGCCAGTAAACATTCCTTATACTTTGCACTTATTTTTTTCTTTTGTATTGTTTAGTGTAGGAATATCGTAGACTTTGTTTATTCAACTCAAATAAACCACAAAGATTGATTACGATGCAAAATAGAAAGCTGTGATAAATAGATAAATAGATAAATAAACAAGTACAGAAACAAATAAACAATTAAACAAAACAATAAATAAATGAATTAATTAATAACTAAATAAGTAAATAAACAACTTAACTAAATAAGCATTGAATTCATCAACACAAATAAGATTAAGAAAAAGAAGTAAATATAGTAGTTCAAAAATATACATATAGAACTGAATGAACGAATAAAGTAAATAATAATGATAGATAAATAGAAGAAAATATAGATAAATATATAGATAAATAAAAAATGTATAACTACATAAGTAAATGAATGCAAATGTATACAACATTACAATGATAAATAAATAGATATATTAAATCGTTTCTTTAACTAAATTATTATCGCAAACTGGTATATAGTCGCCCATGAAATATAACATTTATGTATTTCTTTTTTCATATATCTATATATATATATCTATTTGTTTATATTCGTCTACTTATCTACATTTTTTTAATTATATCAATCTATTCATGTATGTTAATTTTCATATATTTTTTTAGTTAAATTATTTTCATATATTCATTAATTCAATTATCTATTTACTTATTTATCTATTATCTATTCATCTATTCATTTATGCATAACTGTACTTACTTATGGGTTAATTTATGTATTCATCTAATTTATTCATTCTTATATTAGCTTATACAGGATACTTATTTGTCTGTTTATCTATTAATTTTTCTCAAAACTGCTCCAAAACATTTATCTATTATATATTCATCTATTTGTTTATTAATAAATTTACTTATTTATTATATTACTCCAACATCAGACGAAAAGAGTATCCTTAACAAAACCAGTTGAACCTAACTTGGTTTAACCACGTTAATATAAAAACAATTCAGCAGGAAAACGTCATACTAAGTTAAAACTTCTCCTTATAGGATCTAATCAGTCTAATCAGTTGAGTTAGTTGACCTGTTTGATCCAGTGGTTGTTTGTTATCTGTTGTTAATATTAGTTAGTGGAACTGGAAATTCAGCAGTCTTGAGCGCGAGCCCTTGACCACAATATCGACTCTCTCTCTCTCTCTCTCTCTCTCTCTCTCTCTCTCTCTCTCTCTCTCTCTCTCTCTCTCTCTCTATCTCTCTCTCTCTCGCTCGCTCTCTCTCGCTCTCTATCTTTCTCTCTCTCTCTTTATCTATCTATCTCTCTCACTCACTCTCTTACTCTCACTCTCTTCTCTCTCTCTCTCTCTCTCTCTCTCTCTCTCTCTCTCTCTCTCTCTCTCTCTCTCTCTCTCTCTCTCTCTCTCTCTCTCTCTCTCTCTCTCTCTCTCTCTCTCTCTCTCTCTCTCTCTCTCTCTCTCTCTCTCTCTCTCTCTCTCTCTCTCTCTCTCTCTCTCTCTCTCTCTCTCTCTCTCTCTCTCTCTCTCTCTCTCTCTCTCGCTCGCTCGCTCGCTCGCTCTCCTCTTTTCTTTCTCTGGTACTCTCTCTCTCTCTCTCTCTCTCTCTCTCTCTCTCTCTCTCTCTCTCTCTCTCTCTCTCTCTCTCTCTCTCTCTCTCTCTCTCTCTCTCTCTCTCTCTCTCTCTCTCTCTCTCTCTCTCTCTCTCTCCAAGAAATCAAAATAATCCACTGAGGAAAAAAAAATAGGTATGATTGAAGGATGGAGTTGAGAGGATAGAATGAGTGGCGTTGACTGGAATGCCATCAATAAAGGTAATAATGTGGATAGAGATTGATGACATCATATTGGCGATTGATATAGTAATATGATGTCGAGTAGTTGAGGAAGTGGTCTGATGAAGTTCTGATCGAAGAAAAAATTGTTGCAAACAAGTAAATAGATGAATGAATGAATTAATGAAAAAGTGAATAA
>NC_134785.1:177500-180000 GCF_046742065.1 Oratosquilla oratoria | reverse complement strand
AAATATGGCAGGAAAAGGTGGAGTGAAGGTGGAGGTAGAATGTAGATTGAGAGAAGCGAGTAAATGCCATGGTGGATTTAAAAGTGTAATGACGATTAGACATTTGGGAATGGATGCTAAGAGGAGACTATATGAAGGAGTGATTGTGCCAACAGCACTGTATGGGGCAGAAACATAGAACATAAGAGAGGAAGAGAGAAGGAGTTTGAATGTGTTTGAGATGAGGTGTCTGAGAAGTATGATGGGGGTTACTAGGCTAGATAGAGTGAGAAATGAGGAGGTGAGGAGGAGAACAGGGGTGGAAAGGGAGTTGGGAGATAGGGTTGATGAAAGAGTATTAGGATGGTTTGGACACATGGAAAGAATGAGTGAAAAAAGACTAGTAAAAGAGGTATGGAAGGCAGATGTGGAGGGAGTGAACATGAAGGGACGTTCTAGGATGAGGTGGATGGATGGGGTGAAGGGGGCTTTGGGGAAGAGGGGAATGTCTGTTGAGGAAGGAAGGGAGAGGACAGAAGACAGGGGTGAATGGAGAATGGTTGTATATGGATGTTGTGATACATGAGGTGGAATGGGTGGGGGTATGGAGGGTGAGGTAGTATGTGTGAGCAAAATTTGACGCAGCCCGAAGGGATTTCTTCCCGTCTTCTCCTTTTATGCATGGGGGGACGGAGAGGGGGGTCGCCGATTTAATGAAGCGGCCTTGCTGTGGATGTGCTGTGTCTTGCAACACTGCTTCTGTCCCAGGGCAGTGGACAAGGTGCTAAGATAAGAGGGTGTGGAGTGTATTCAGCGATGGAATGGGTGGGAATGATTTTATGCCTTTTCCTTAATGGTTACCTCCCTTATAAGGGGGAAAAAGCCTTGTTATATGTATGTATGTATGTATATATATATATATATATATATATATATATATACATACATATATATACACATACATATATATATATACACATACATATATAGTATATCTCCCCAGACCGTGAGGAATTTGTGTGAATCTTTCTAAACGGCCGAGGGACGTGGTGAAGCGTAAGGGAGGTAGTACCAAGTATTATAACCTCGCCAAGTGTGCAAATATATTTCCATGGTATGTGTTGTGTTTTGGTGTGTGTGGGACGGCCGGCATAATGCCATGACGAGCAATATATATATATATATATATATATATATATATATATATATATATATATTTATATATGTTTATATAAATATGTATATATATCTATATATATATATGAATACACACACACATATATATATATATGTATATGTATATATGTATATATATATGTAAATATATATATATATATATATATTTATATGTTTATATGAATACACACACACACACACACACACACATATATATATATGTATATATTATATATATGATAAATATATATACTCATATATATATATGTGTACATATATATATATATATATATGTATGTATATATATATGTATATATCAAATCCGCCATCCTGAGTCCACTGCCAAACAGATGCCTTTTTCATAACAATCCATATTTTACACGACCGCGCCAGCCTTTACCATGTCACTCCTGCAAACTTCTCAATCTCGTCTCTTCACCTGTCTGGTCTCCCTCTTCCACGCCTCCCATCTCACGGCGTCCATTTAGTAAAACACTTGCCCCATCGGTCATCAATCATTCGTACTATCTTATCTGACCAATTCCACTTCCTCTCTTTTACCGCTTCCACAATATCTTTCACTTTATTCTGTTCTTTCACCCAACTTGCTCTCTTTAGGTCTCAGCATTATTCCCATCATTGATCTCTCCATTCTTCTCTGTGCAGTCCTTATCTTTGTCTCCATCGCCTTCATCAGTTTCTAAGTCTCACACGTAGATTATTGCTGGCAGAATGCATTGATTGTAAAATATACGTTTCAAATATAAAGGTAGAGAGCCTCTCAGGTTTTATTATACTTGCCAAACACTTTCCAACCAATTGCAATACGTCTTTTTATTTCATTATTATGATCTTTTGTCACTTTCACCATCTGGGCCTAAATGATTATACTCTTCAACTTCTTCAAGACTCTCACCACTTTCGTGTTGAACATTACTTTCGTTTTACTCTTATTCTTTTTAAACCTAATTTAAGACTTTATTGTTCAGATCACTCAATATATCTTACAAGTATTCTGCTCTTTCTGAAATAAGAATAATGTCATCCGCAAATCTTAGGTGGTTCAAATATTTGCCATTAATCTTCAAACCTTTTTCTTCCCAACTCAATCTTCTGAAAATCTCTTCCAAGCAAGCTGTAAATAAATGGTATCGCCTTGCCGTATTTCTTTCTCGATTTTGATATTTTCTGTATCTTTATGTAGTCGAATTACAGTGGTACCTTTCGCATAGATCTTTTCTAGAACCCTTACGATCTGTTCGTTTATATCCTGCTTGCGTAACGAGTTTAGTATTGCTATTTGTTCTACCGAGTCAAAGGCCTTACCGTAATCTACAAAAGCTAA
>NC_134785.1:165000-170000 GCF_046742065.1 Oratosquilla oratoria | reverse complement strand
GGTTGACTTTCTTGAGTAAGATTCGATGAAATAAAACCTGTGATTACAAACACCAAACGAGTTGATGTCGGGGAAGTGCAGGATCAGAGCCAAGCGGCCTCTTTTGTACATCTGTAGTAATGTAGTTGGTGGCGTCCTAGCCCCGTACTGCACGGTTTGGGGTTCGAGTCCCATAGGAAGAGTTGTTCAACCACTCATCAAATATTCATTACAAGATTATTTTTCAAATATGTTCCTGGTTGATACCCTGTGTCATTCATCAAAGCTCTTTGACAAGATTATTATTTTTCTGGTTAATACGAGGCGATGTTATTCCGTTGATGGATCAAACAACTAGACCCAGACGAGATCTCTGACCACATCACCTTGCAGCCCAATGTACCTTTCACCATTGTGAAAGTAATCGACCCTATGACGCTAAGGTCGCTTTTCCTATGGTCCAAGATGAGTCAGTCGTCCTTCTGAGCTAAATGTGATGACGGGAGAGATAGAGCAGTGAGATGTTTGGCTAATCATGTCTTAGGGGCGAAGGACCTTTGAAAGTTGATAACAATATCTTTGTCGGCAGTACAAGGAATTATAGACCGCGGAGCTAGACCCATCAGCCCCAGTATAATCGTTGGTGACATATCTCAAGGAGTGATGAGACAGAGGATAGTGTCATCGGTAATGGTTCCCAGGGCGTTGACAGCAGCACCTTACCCGGGGATGGTAACATATATATATACAGACGGCACAACAAGTTTCTTTACCCCCCCTTCAACACGGTGACGCAATATTTTTATTTTTATTTTGGTAAAAGTTTGGTGGGTTTTTTGATGTGTATAAATGGGTGGATGTACCCTAAGGGGGATCCGGTCAACAAGGTCCCCCTCAACCCGGTGTCCTTCCCCTAAAATGCACAAAGGTCATATAATATTAACCTGAACAAAACACAAAATACGTCACTGTATTGAAAATGTTAACCAAGGGTTCGATGGAATGGAAAATGAGCGATACTTTCAGACGTGACCGAGGTTGACCGCAATGAGTGTCACTTCTCTTCGTCCCTTTTTAAATTATTTTCGATTTTTTTTTTTTTTTTTGGTCCATTAGTTCATGAGTGGTCAGGTTGCAGACATCAGTCGTAGAGTCGTCTTGTTATGGCTGAAAGCCTTTAGGCACTTCTCTTCCGACATTGATTGAGTCGGCTGTGTTGGGAGAGCCGACAATGACATCGTGATGAGTTTGATGACAATGATGATGATGGTAATAATAGCAAGGCTAATGCACGTCACTACTATGTTGGTACCTAAAAATATATAAATATATATGTGTATATATATATATATATATATATATATATATACATATAATATGTATATATATGCATACACACATACATATATATATGTATATATATACATATATTTATATATATATATATATATATATTTGTATATATGCATATATATACAAAGACATGACACAATTGAATAGACACCAAGAAAAATGCATTTTTGCTCTTATTTAATGCTTAATATTATTCAAATTTACCTAATATGGTATATTTACCTAGATTTATGTTTCAGATTACATACAAGAGTAATCAAGCATGCCACGAACCAAAGGAGCAATAGACCCTATCTGAATTTCAGCGAGGTCGTATTGTGGGTTAGCATGAAGGTGGACTTAGTCAACACAAAATAGCTGAAAAATCTGAAAATACCTCCTTCTACTGTTAATGAAATGATCATACAATTCACCAGAGAGGGCAATAAGTGCACAAAACCTCATTCAGGTCGTCCCGGGTCCTCAGAAAAAACTTTGCGTCTTGTCAAAAGAAATTTCGAAGAGGATCCACGTTGCTAAGCCTCTGACATGGCAGCACAAGCTGATGTCAGTGCCATAAACAACTGTCATGTATCTCCACAAGCTGGGTTACTATGGCAGAGCTGCAAGAAGGAATTCACTCGTTCGTCCAGCCAATATCAAGTGCAGAAAGGATTGGGCTGTTGAGATGGTGGAGAGACCTGTGGCCTTGTGGAGCACTGTCATTTTCCCTGATGAGTCACGATTCGCATCATTTTCTGACAGTGGAAGAGTGTGGGTCTGAAGATTCTGTAGTCAAGAGTTTGACTTCAAAAGACTAAAACCAACAGTGAAACATAGGGCATTTCAATAATAATGTGGGGTGCAACTTAAAGTGATGGTCGATCAGAGCTTGTGGAGTGTCAAGGAAACATCAATTCAGGCAAATATGTTTCTATATCAAAGGAAGGACTCATTCCAATATTCTCCAGTTGTAGAACGAGCAAAATTGTCTTCCTATTTATGGAAGATGGAGCTCCTTGTCACACTGCTCAAGCAACACAAAATCGGTTGAGCCAAAATGCGATCAGGAAACTTCCATGGCCAAGTCAGTCCCCGGATATGAACCCTACTGAACACCTCTGGGGCATATTAGACCGACAACTTCGAAAAAAGAACAGGAAGCCATCTTCAAAGCCCGAACTCTTAGGAATAGTACGGGAAACATAGCAAGAAAACCCTCAAAACGATATTCGTGAACTAATCACTAGCATGCCTGGAAAAATCCTTGCATTGAAAAAAGCAAAGGGGATGTCAACCAAGTATTAGTTATTCACGTTGTGACCATTTATAAGCACTTTAATTGTATCAGTTACATGTTTAATAAATTAAACTATTTCTCTTGATGTCTATTCAATTTCTGTCATGTCCGTATATATATATATATATATTATATATATAATATATATATATATATATAAATATATATATATATATATATATATATATGTATGTATATATATATATATATATATATATATACATACATATATATATATACATATATATATATATACTGTATATATATATACACATGTATATATATGCATATATACATATATATATACATATGTATATATATACACATATATATACATATACACATATATACATATGTATATATATATATGTATATGTATATATATACATATATATGTATACGTATATACATATCAAATATACATATATATATATATATATATATATACATATACATATATATATATATATGTATATATACATATACATATATATATACATATATATATATATATATATATATATATGTGTGTGTGTGTGTGTGTGTGTGTGTGTGTGTGTGTGTGTGTGTGTGTGTGTGTGTGTGTGTGTGTGTGTGTGTGTGTGTGTGTGTGTGTACATACAGTATATGCTTTTCTAGTATACTTTATATCAACCTGACACTATCGGAATCAAGTTGATAGCGTTAATAAATGCCAACTAAGCATAGGTTCTTTAACGTTACGACTTTTATTAAAGACTTTTTTTAACGCTAACTTCTGCAGAGAACCTGGAGGTAGTTGATAGCTTCTTGATTGCCGAGCTGGAAGGCACGCAGATGCCTGTGTATAAAGTGAATGTGTATGTATGATTACGCCTTCAAATGAATTAATCCCACCAAGAGTCCTAACTAAATCAGTCAGTATTGTTATTGTTGATATCATTTAACGAAACCTCTTCTTTCTCAGAGTCGATGACTACCCTTGGCGTGATGGATGCGGTGATTGCGTCACAGCTACGTCATAATTACGTCATATTTAGGCAGCCATGTTTCGTGTATTGTGCCGACAACGCGAGTTATTGCCAGATGCCGTTAATTATGGATTTTTATTTTTCATTATTTTTTCTATTTGTTCATTTCTTCGTTTTTTATTATTCATCTATTCAATAATCTATTTATCAGTCTATTTATATATTTATTCATCTATTTGTTTATTCAACTCTCCAATTCCTAGTAGTGACTGTTACCTGCCCCAGTAGTCCCCGAAGCGCATAACAGGACAAAGGTGACGGCTTCGGCCGCAGCTACTCGGCACCTCCTAAAGTAGGCTCTTCCCTTTATCTCTTTATTCATTTATTTGTTTATTCACCTATCTATTCATTGATTTATTTGTTTATTTATTTGTTATTACCAATATCTAGAATATTGACTAAACAAAAATTAAAGTGTTAGAAATCTCCCGAAGATGATATATTTTTGTCAGCAGTGTCAGATCAAAGTTAGATCTCCACCACAGGTTTTAGAAATATCCTAGGGGTATTAGAACTCTAATGAATGAACGCAGGGTACCTAACTCTGATACCATCAGCATCCACAGCATCAAGTATCTCTCATCGTGGTATAACTATAATCTAGAAATTTTTATAATTCCTCTAGATGCGTTACACCTCCATACAGAGCTGTTCAAAATAAGTTAGAAGTGTTAGAATCCTGCCGGAGGAGTTAGTGCTTTCCTCTAGATGTGTTATGCCTCAATCCAGAGCTGTTAGAAATAAGTTAGAAGTGTTAGAATCCTGCCAGAGAAGTTAGTGCTTTTATCCCTCTACCTAACTCTAACATCACCATCATCATCGCCACTTTAACATCTAACCAAAAACTATTAAAACAATCTAGGGTGTTACAAGGAATTCAAGGGTGTTAGAAATAGCTGAGGTATGCGAGAATCTAGCCGTAGGTGGTGGACGGTCTCTTCTCTCTACCAACGGAGCATGACGTCATCGTAAGCATCATCTTACCTCAAGATCTTATCTCCCAACACTATAAACGAGGCAACAATAACAGAGTCGATTATACTAAAAACAGTCATCTTCTACGCTTTAAATATCTAATGTATAATACCGGGAGAGCGAGCGAGGGAGTGAACGAGCGAAAGAGAGATAGAGGGATGGGTAGAGAGATATATAGAGATATAGAGAAAGAGATAGAGAGATAGAAACATAGAGAGAGATAGAGAGATAGAGATATAGAAAGAAAAATATATAGAGAGATAGATAGAAAGATAAAGAGATACACAGAGATAGAGATATAGAGAGACAGAGATAGGGAGATAAAAATAGAAGTTGTGATAGAGTGGTAGAGAGATAGATAGAAAGAGAAATAGAGACAGAAAGAGATATACAGAGAGACATAG
>NC_134785.1:137500-152500 GCF_046742065.1 Oratosquilla oratoria | reverse complement strand
GGTACCGCAGAGAGAAAAAGGGAGAGAAAGAGAGAGAAAAAAAATAGATAAGATATATAAAACATTAGTAAATAAAATACAAAAGTGAATGACAATAAATACAAAGCAAAAACACAAAATTAAAAAAACGAAGTTATCAAAAGAAATAAAAGCAAAAATAAAAGACCAAATAAGATATACAAAAAAGATAAAAGTAAAAAGTGAAGAAAAAGTTATTACAAGAAATATGAAAAAATAGAAAAATAAAAATAAAATACAAGTTAAAAAATAAAAAACAAGAATACAAGAGCAAATAATATATATATATATATATATATATATATATATATATATATTTTTATATATATATATATTTGCTTATATATATATATATATATATATATATATATATATATATATAAATGACAAGAGAAAAGACAAATGTATGGCAAGAGTGGTATAGGTAAATTCCAGGAAGGAGCAGAAGTATTTTATAAAATACTTCTGCTCCTTCCTGGAATCTACCTATACCACTCTTGCCATACATATATATATGTATATATATGCATATATATAAACATATATATATATACATATATATATATATATATATATATATGTATATATATGTGTGTATAAAGAATAACAAGAAATACAGAAGCAAAAACAAAACAAAAAAGTAAAAGACAGGAAGCAAAAAAAACAAAAAAAAACAAAAAAAAAAAGACATGGCTAATCATTACATCATAATACCAACGTTCTAAACGACCTGCATCTCAATGCTTTGATCCCTATGACGCGAGCCGGCCTCGGCACGTACTGCTCTGCACTCTACCCCCTTTAGCGATCTTTCACAGCCAAGAAAACCCGGACAAAAACCCACTCCACCATTAACTTCCCCCCCTCCCCCTCCCCCCTCCCCCGGGTTTCGACAGAAGGATAACTCCAAGGCGCAGACATAAATAATACTACCATCACAGGTTCTTGCATCAATGGGCATTTAGAAAGGAAGATTTACGGGTTCTTGCCCTGGGGCCAATGGCCATCATCATTACCTGAAGGAGTGGCCTTTCCATTATATCAATGGCCGAATGGAGCTCAATTTGATCTCTTGATTCCTGGAGTTAAACCATATTGCCAGGAGTTAAACCGTATTGTTAGGAGGCAAACCATATTTCTAAGACGTAAGCCGCATTACTAGAAGTTAAGTCCTATTGCTAGGAGTTAAGTCCTATTGCTAGGAGTTTGGCCTTATTGTTAGGAGTTAAGGCGTATTGCTTGGAGTTAAGCCGTGTTGATAGGAGTTAAACCAAATTGAAAGGAATTAAACGGCAAACCTAGTAGTTAAACCTTATTGGTAGGAATTAAATCTCATACCGAGGGGTTAAAATGTATTGATAAGATTCAGTTTGGGACTCGAACTCGGTCTGGCACTCGAACTCGGTCTACTCGAACTAGGTCTGGAATTCTCAATTGGACTCGATCTCGGACTCCGACTCGGTCCGGGACTAGGACTCGGTCTGAAACTCGGACTCGGTTTGGGACTCGGACTCTGTCTAGGACTCGGCTTGGGATTCGGACTCGGTCTAGAACTCGGGATCGGACTGGGTTTGGGACTCGGACTCGGTTTGGGACTCAGACTTGGTCTGGGACTCGCACTCGTTTTGGGACTCTTACTCGGTCTGGGACTCAGACTTGGACTAGGACTCGGTTTGGGACTCGAACCCGGTCTCGGACTTGGTCTCGGTCTTGGACTTGGTCTCGGACTCGGAAACTGAAAGGCTTTAGTCTACTGCCCCTTACAAAAAACGTATTTTGCCTGACAATTGAAAATAAATAAATAAATAAGTAAATAGATAAATAAATAAGTAAATAGATAGATAAATAGATGAATAAATAAGTAAACGAATAGATAAATAAATAAATATATAAATAAATAAATAAATAAATAAGTAAATAGATGAATAAATAAGTAAATAAATAAAGGGAGGAAAGGGGGGAGGGTGGACTCGGGAAAAATTGTAGTAACGAGAGGGGAGGAGGGAGCTCTGGACTGAACGGCCTAGTCACCTGAGACCCTACTGAGTTTAGAATCTATTTCTAAACTGAATAAAATCACCTGACGGCAGTTGGGCGAAAGAGACATTCATGGTGTTACCGGAATGAAGCAGGATGCAAGTCTTGAATCTACAGCGATGAATATTAACTACTAGAAGATATACGACAAGAGCCATGTATCATACTAGAAGTTATCTGACAGGAGTACTCGATCATACTAGAAGCCCCGTTTTCTATGTATCGGATATCTTGGCAAGGGAAGACCGCCCAAATTGTGGCTAATGTGGTGCTTAAGTAGAGGATAAGTGTCAGGGTGAAGATTCAATCACGAGAGAAGAGCCAACTTCAACGAACGTGTAGTTAGTGGATGAAGTACAATTTTGAGGGTTTTAGAATTCAGATGTATATACCAAGGGCTTTTTCCACCTTATAAGGGAGCTAACCGAGTCAAAGGCACGTACCTACTCCCACTCATTCCACTCTCATCCACTACCCTTTCCACACTCTCATTTTAGCCACTAATTTTTTATTTTTTATTATTTGTTTATATATGTATTCATCTATTTATTCATTGTTTTTACTTTGTTGTTTTCTTTTTTTCTATTTATTTATCAGTTTGTCTACTAATTCCTACTATTTCTTTTCTTTCTTATCTACCTATTTGTTTACCTAGGCCTATTATTCCCCTTGATTATCTTTTTATTTCCGTAAGTTATTTCATGTTGATATCAACTAGCTTCATTATCAATCTATTTAATGATTTTATTATCTATCTATTTCTCCTCTTTATCTGTCTGTCTCCTTACGAGGCAATTTCTCATTACAATTCATTATAATCCATTGGAAAATAAAAATAGAATATTTGGGAGTACCAATCAGAAGCGTCTCAAGACTAGAATGAATTGACCTGACCTGACTTAACCTAAGGTCAAGTTTACCTCACGGCCAAAGCTTTTTTTCACTCACGTTAATTCTTGTACCAGTGGCGCACTGCATATCTTACATTACGGGATTCGCTGGATTTCATTGTCTAGGACTGTGGACCCCTAGTGTGAATGATACCTTCCGACCGTGACCCACATTGGACATGGTGATTCGGCTCCTCAGGTGGCCACAGTAGAAATTAGAATGAGCTATTGTGACAAAGGTGATAAGATAATGTACCAGTATATGGCTGCCTCTTCCTACCGAAAATGAATTGATCGATTAATGTATTTGTTTTACCTACTTATTCATTTATATAATTATTTACCTTTGTGTTTATTCATCTGTTTATTTATCTATTAGTTTATTGGTTTATTCGTTTATTTATTTATTTCTATTTATGTATCTATTAGTTTTTTTCATCACTGTCGTCTTCGGTCTAATCCCCTTCAATACGGTTACGTTCCTTATGCACTTCATTCTGCCTAACACTGAATGATTTCATTCAGCTTAAAGGGGCGGATTCCGGACTGAGGGGGGTCTCGACCCTTTAGTGTCCTTCTTTGGGTTGGGGTCCGTTCCCTCAGCTACACAAAATTATCTGTTCTTGAAAGAAAAAAAAGAAAGAAAAACAGTGCGTCACTGTATTGAAAGGATTAAAGCGATATTTGGTCAAGATAGGATCTGATTTGCAGACTCCTTCATCTTCACTGAGAACTGGAGACTCCACCTTCCCACAGTCGATCTCTTCTTCGTGTTCTAGTCTTTAGGCACCCCCATGGCTGGTACGACCTCTTCTGAAATAAAACTGACGTAGATATATATATATATATATATATATAGATACTATTTATTTATTTATTTATTTATTTATTTTTTTTTTATTTTTTTTTTTTTTTTTTAATAATCTTCATCTGACCCCACCCCATCTTGTCCTAAATTCGACTCTCTACCAATCAAAACTAGTCGGTCTTTTTGCAAATATATAATCACCCTTTATTTATATAAATACGTATATTTCCACACTCCTTTGAGGTCTCGCTTTGTTCTAATACTCTGTGAACATTAAAAGATATGAAAGACCAATCAACAACAAACAAACTATTTGATACTCCTCCGTGACGAGCAATACATTCTTCCTTCTGGCGAGGTCACTCAATCGACTGGGGTCAATTGCCAAATGACCTTAGCCATCAGTGTATCCTCGGTCAACGTAATGGTATCATATCTCCGACCCTGTTCTAAAGATCATTTCTGACAGAGGACTAAATCAATCCATGTCGACATTGTTGTTCAACCCAGTGCTACACTTCGAGCACCGTCGCCACCACTTGTAACGTGTGAGGAGGCTCGTTTGGTAACAAGTTCGCATGCAACAGGTGAAGGGTATTTCAGTATTTTTGTTTTGGTAATAACCAGAGCAATGATACTAGAAAATTTTACTGAGAATATGAAATATGATACTTAAAAATACTGATAATAACTAAAACAATTATACTGAAAATTATACTGAAAATATGAAATTTTATACTAAAAATGATAATGAAAATATGAAATATGATACTGAAAAAATACTGATAATAACCAATAATAACCAAAACAATGATACTGAAATTATGAAATATGATACTGATAATAACCAATAATAACTAAAAAACAATGATACTGAAAATAAGAAATATGATACTGAAAGATACTGATAATAACCAATAATAACCAAAACAATGACACTGAAAAGATACTGATAATAACCAATAATAACAAAAAATATACTGGAAAAATACTGAAAATATGAAATATGATACTAAAAATACTGAAAAACTACACTGAAAACAATAAAAAAACTTTTTTTTTTCTCAAAGATTTCATTGACATAAATAACATTCCTTTTTATAAAAAATGTGAATAAGTATATGAATAGATAAATGAATAAAAGAATGAATCTACAAACATATAGACAGATCAATAAAATGAATAAATAACTGATTAAATAAAGATGAATGCATATAAATACAGATAAAGTTAAATAAACAAAGAAATAAACAAATCAAGAAATGAATAAATAAATAGATAAACAAATTATTAGATAAATGAATAAAGAAATTGATTAAATAAATAGATAAATAGATAGTCAAATAAATGAATAAGATAAGATAGATAAGTAAATAGGCAGAAATAGATAAATAAATAAACAAACATACAAATAAATAAAACTTAGATTTTCGACTGGGTTCCCTTCGGCTGGATAGAGGTAAACAAAAACAGCGTTGCCACATCTCACGCGATGCAGATCTTCCATCTCCCGGAGATAATTCGAGCACTAAACAAAATCCCTAAACATTCACTAACTCCTCCGAGATTCAGGTCTGTGGCCTAACTTATACACCTCTGTGGGCCCTGAAGGGGCTCCACCAGCACCGACCGTTGAGAGTTCGTTTGAGTGAAAACGACTTCGGTAATAATCTTTTATTTTTCAAACCTCCAAATATCAAATTATATCTCCGTCATACGGTACATAGCAACGTTGAATGATGAACCGAGAGATTGTAAACCTATACGAATATTAGACAGTGTTGAAATGTTCTTAGAGAAGTCTAGATTTTTGTAAGCGAAGTCATAATCTAGTTATCCAAATGAAGGATGGCAGTAGGATGTGGGAGGAAACATAGCCCAGTGTGATAACCTATTGAAGTACTCGACGGTCCCGACTTAAACCCCATAGACAACTTGATTAATATATAACTACTAACTAGATTTATTTAACCAGCATTGAAAATCGAATTCTTGGTACTAATCCTTGTGCTATAGCTCTCGCATTTGACCATGAATTTATATTTCAGTCTTAAGAAAATAAATAAATTGATATCTGAAAGTAAATACCATATCTACCTGCTAATAATTTAATATATAACTTAAGGTTGGTTAACTTTTTTAGCCACTTCAGTATAGCGACAGGTCTTTCTTCGCTTCATCTTGATGTTACTCTTTCCTTTCTTTACTCTCTCCCCTTCCCACTTTCTTCCATGTCCCTCCCTCCCTCCCTCCCTCCCTCCCTCCCTCCCAACCGTCCCTCCTTCCCTCCAGTCCATCCCTTCTCCTTTCCATCCCTCCCTCCCTCAGTCCCTAACTCTCTCCCTTCTGTCCCTCCCTCCCTTCCGTCCCTCCCCTTCAGTACCTCCCTTCTCCCTCCCTTTCTCCTTCCCTCATATCCCTCTCTTCCCTCCCTCCCAAAAATCCCTCACTCCCAATTTCCCCTCCCTCTAATCTTTCACTTCCAATCCTCCTTCACATTCTCCAAACCCTCCCTCCCTTTCCTTACATCCCTCCTTCCTTCCCATTCCTTACTCCTATCCCTCTCTTACATTTCTTCCTCCCAATCTTCCCTCACATCCCTCCTTTCCCTCCCATCCCTTCCTTATATCTCTATTTCCCTCACATCCCTCCCTCCCTCCCTCCCTCCCTCCCTCCCTTCAACCCTGTCCTACCCAGCCACTCCATCTTTCTCTCTGCCCTCCCTGACCTCCACCACGACCCTTTGTTTCCTCCCTCACCTCCCTCCCTCCCTCCGTCCCTCCCTCCCTCCCTCCCTTCTTCCGTGCTCCTCATAATTCTTCTTTGATCCTCTCTACCTCCCTCACTCCCTTCGTCCCTTACACTCCTTTCCTCCCTCCCTCCCTTCTCCTCTTCTCATCCTTCTCTCATTTTCCTCTCCTCTCTCCCTTCTCCTTCTCTCCTCCCTCTCCTCTCCTCCTCTCCTTCCTTCTCCTTCTTTCCTCCTCTCTTCTCCTCTCCTCCCTTCTCCTCCTCTCTTCCCTCCCTTCTTCTCCTCCCCTTCTCCTCTCCTCCCTCCCTTCTCCTCCTCTCCCCCTCCCTCTTCCTTCTCCTCCCTCTCTTCTCTTACCCTCCCTCCCTCCTTTCTTCTTCTCTCCAGTTTCCTTCTCTCCACTCTTGCCCACCTTTTTTCCTTTTCTCCTCCTTCCCCACCCCTTTTCCTTCTCTCCTCCCTCCCTCCCTCCCTTCCTTCTCCTCCTCTCCTCCCTCCTTTTCCCCTGTTCCTTCCCACCTCCTTCCCTCCTTCCCTCCTTCCCTCCTGCATCCTTACTTTCCCTTTCTCCTGTGGATTTTCCTTATTCTCTTCTTTTCTTTTCTCCCTTTCCTCTTTTATGCCTTCATCTCTTACTCCCTTCCTTCATTTTCTTACCTTCTTTACCTTTCCTTAATAATCCTTTCTTCCTGTCTCCCCTTCCCTTCCCTTCCCTTTCCTTCCTCCTTTCTTCCTCCTCCATCATTTCATTCTTCCCTCCTTTCCCTCCCTTTCCTTCCTCATCATTACCTCCCCATCCCTTCCCTTCCTCCTTCCTTCCTCCTCCATCCCTTCCTCCTTCCATTCCTCCTCCCTCCCTCCGTTCCCTCCCTCCTTCCCTTTCCTTCCCACCCTCTTTCCCCTTCCTTCCCTCCCTCCTTCCCCTTCCTCCCCTCCCTCCTTCCTCTTGCTTCCCTCCCTCCTTCCCTTTCCTACCCTCCCTCCTTCAATTTTCTTCCCTCCCTCCTTCAATTTTCTTCCCTCCCTCCTTTCCTTTCCTTTCCTTCCCTCCCTCCTTCCCCTTCCTTCCTTCCCTCCTTCCTCTTGTTTCCCTCCCTCCTTTCCCTCTCTTTCCTCCCTTCCCTCCCGTATTTCTCTTTCCTCCCTACCTTCCCTCCCCTCCTACCTTTCCTTTCTTACTTCCTCTCCCTTCCCTCCCTCCCTTCTGTCTCTCTCACCCTCCCTTTACCTCCATTCCCTCCCTCCCTTCCCTCCCTTTCCCTCCATTCCCTCCCTTTCCTCCTTTTCCCTCCATTCTCTTCCCTCCCTTCCCTTCCCTCCCCACCAACGTGTGCGAGTTGTATCACCCTCTCGTGGCGCGAAAATTGAGGCCCAGCCAGCAATTAGATCCAAAAGTAATGGCGGGCGGAGGAGGGTAGGAGGGAGGGAGGGAGGGAGGAGAGGAATTGAGGGAGTGAGTCAAGGGGGGAGGGGGGAATTGAGAAAGAGAGGGGTGGACGAATTGAGGGAACAAGGGAGTGAGTGAGTGAGGGAGGGAGGGAGGAGAGGAATTGAGGGAGTAAGGAAGGGGGAAGGGGGAATTGAGAAAGGGAGGGCTGGAAGAATTGAGGGAGCGAGGGAGGAAGAGAGGGAGGAAGAGAGTGAGGGAGAGAGGGAAGGAAAGAGAGAGGGAGGAGGGAACAAGAGAGGGAGTGAAGGAGGTACATAAAAAGGGAGGGGGGAGGAATTGAGGGAGTGAGGGTGGGAGGGAGGGAGGGAGGGAGGAGGAGAGGAACTGAGAGAGGGAGGGAGGGAGGGAGGGAGGGAGGGAGGGAGGGGGGAGGGAAATGGGTACTAGACGGATACTGGAGTACCTATTTCCTCCTCTCTCCTCCTCCTCTCCTTCTCCTCCTTCTCCTCTGAGGGAAGGAGATGGGTATTGAAGGTACAGTGTAGCACCTCTCTCTTCTTCTCCCGCTCCTCCTCCTCCTCCTCCTCCTCCTCCTCCTCCTCCTCCGAGGACGCAACTAACGAGATGAAGAAGAGCCTCCTTCGGGGGTATTAGTGACGCTCCGGTGGAATTAAGCTCCGCAGGACTCAAACCGGAGGGATTCGGACACGAGAAGAGGGAGGAGGGAGGAGGAAGGAGTGAGTAGGAGAGAGGAGGTAGGAGGAGGGAGGAGGGAGGAAGGAGGTACGAGTGAGTAGGAGAGAGGAGGTAGGAGGAGGGAGGAGGGACGAGGGAGGAAGGAGAAGGGACGAGGGAGGAGGGAGAGGGGAGAAAGGAGGGAGATGAGGGAGACAAAGGAGAGAGGAGAGAGGAGGAAGAGGAGAGAGAGGATGAGAGGAGGGAGTGGAGGGCGAGACAGAGGCAAAGAGAGAGGTAGAGGAAAAGGTAGAGAGAATAGATGAAGAACAGGAGGTATAGGAGGGAATGAAGGAGCTAATGAGAAGGGAAAGAGATAGAATAATGTAGGAGGTAAGAGAGGGGTTGAGGGGTTGAGGGATTGAGAAGTTCAGGGATTCCGGGGTTGAGGAGTTGAGGGATTGAGGGGCTGAGGGATTGAGGGGCTGGGGGATTGAGGGGTTGAAGGATTGAGAAGTTGAGGGATTGAGAGGTTGAGGGATTGAGGGATTGAGGGGTTGAGGGATTGAGGGGCTGAGGGGTTGAGGGGTTGAGGGATTGAGGCGTGAGAGACTGAGGGGTTGAGGGGTTAAGGGTTGCGGGAGTTAAGGAACTGATGGGTTGAGGATTGAGAAGTTGAGTGATTAAGGGGCTGAGTATTTAAGGGATTGAGGGATTGAGGGATTGAGGGGTTGAGGGATTGAAGGGTTGAGAGCTTGAGAGGTTGAGGAGTTGAGGGATTGAAGGGTTGAGGGACTGGGGGTTGAGGGATTGGCGGGTTGAGATATTGAGGGGCCAAGATATTGAGGGGTTGAGGGGTTGGGGCTGAGGGATTGAGTGGTTGAGAGTTTGAGGGATTGAAGGATTGAGGGGTTGAGAAGTTAATGGGTTGGGTTGGAGGTTACGGGGTTGAGGGATTGAGGGGCTGCGAGTTTGAGGGATTGAGGGATTGGGGGTTGAAGGATTGAGGGGTTGAGGAGATGAGTGTTTGGGGGATTGTAAGGTTCAGGGATTGAGGGATTGGGGAGTGGGGGGTTGTAGAGTTGAGGTATTAAAGGGTTGAGGGATTGAAGGGTTGAGTGTTTGAGGGAATGAAGAGTTGAGGGGTTGAGGGATTGAGGGAATGATGGGTTGAAGGATTGAAGGACTGATGGGTGGAGTGGATGAGGAGTTGAGGGGTGGAGTGATTGAATGGTTGAGGGATTGAGGGGCTAAGTGTTTGAGGGATTATAATGTTCAGGGGTTGAGGGATTGAGGTGTTGGGGTTGTGGAGTTGAGGGATTGAGAAGTTGAGGGATTGAAGGGCTGAGTGTTTGAGTGTTTGAGGCATCGAGGGGTTGAAGGGTAGGGGGATTGGGGAGTTGAGGGGTTGAGGGATTGAGGTGTTGAGGGTTTGAGGGATTGAGGTGTTGAGGTGTTGAGAGATTGAGTGTTTGAGGGGTTGAGGGATTGAGGGATTGTGGGGCTGAGGGGTTGATGGATTGAGAGGTTGAAGGATTAAGAAATCAAAGGGTTGAAGGATTGTGGGGTTGATAGACTGAGGGTGTTGAGGGACTGAGGGACTGAGGGGTTGAGAGGTTGAGAGGCTGAAAAATTGTGAGATTGAGGGATTGATTGGTCGAGGGGTTGAGAGATTGAGGAGTTGAGGGAATGAGGGAGATGGAGATGAAAGCAAGAGGAACGCATGCGCTCTGGGGCGATGGGCATAATTCATTTCAAGAGTTCGTCATAATATTTCTGTGGTGCTGAGGAACGGAGGAGAATAGACTTCTCGAAATTTTGGTTTCTCTAAAGTTCAAGGCTTTCCGAAAATCCAATCTTTCCGAAGTTCTAGTTTTTCCGAAAATCCTGTCTTTCCAAAAATTAAATTTTTCCGAAAATCCTGGATATTCGAAATTCTAGTCTTCATGAAATTCCCGTCATTCCGAAATTCCAGGATTTCTGAACTTCAAGGATAGACAAGATCCTTTCTGAAAATCCAGTTTCCGAAAATCCAGTTTTTCCAAGAATTCAGTCTTTCCGAAATTCTAGCCTTTCCGAAATTCCAGTCTTCCCGAAAATCCAGTCTTTCCGATATTCCTGTCTTGAGTGACAGAATTCCAGGCTTAATAAAATTTCAGTTCTGACAAAATTTCAGCTAAGCAAAATTCCAGTAATAAAAAAATTCCAGAATTGAAAAATGCTAGGTTTCCCAAAATTTCAGACCTGACAAAATTATAATACAAGAAAAGACGATACAAATTTATCAGCCCTTTAGTCCAGTATACCAAGTACACACACACACACACACACACACACACACACACACACACACACACACACACACACATGCACGCACACACTCGCACACACAATTACAAAGAACAAATCTGATTACCGAATGCTCTTGGATTTGAGTAATTACAAAAACAAAAATGCATTTGTTTTGAGTAAGTGAGTCAAGTACACGAGTACTTGAGATGAACCAATCAGCTGCTTGCAACACAAAAATGGGCGTGGCCTTTTCGTTCAAATCTTCGTGCATTGCCTTTTAAGGGGATATCACACTGGGCTTCCACGATCTTCACCAGCTCCTACAGTTAAGAGTTCGTTTGAGTAAGAACGATTTCGGTTACAATATATATATATATGTATATATATATATATATATATATATATATATATATCTTTTTTCAGATATCCATATATTGAGTTATCTTTCCACAATATATAGCAAAGTTGAATGATAAGCTAAGATATTGTAAACATATATGAATGTTAGATATACTGTTGAAATGTTCTAGAAGTCTGGGTTTCTGCAAGTGAAGTCATATTCTCGTTATTGAAATGAAGACTGGAGGTAGGCTTTGTGAGGAAAAGTACCCCAGTCTGATATTTAGTTCTTTCATACGATTAGCATTGACAATGCATTGACATGATACCATCGACCCTTAAGAAACAGCTCCATCAATACTATCCATATTTTCTCAATATACATTGACAATAGAGATTATTACTTAATCACAAATTGATGCAACAAAAATCTTTATGATAGTTGTGCAAGAGATCAGCCATTTTAGATTGTACAAACCTTTGTCCGTTTGACTATTTTAGTATATTTCTTAATTTGCATCAGATTATTCTATTCAGAGCTGGAGTGATGCCCTCTACCCTTTCAAGTAATAAAGTCAATTTGAGTCTCTACTACTGACTGATTGATTGACTGATTGGCTGATTGATTGATTGACCGTGTCTGGAATAAACTTATTTACAATTTTGACTTTACAATATTCATTCCAGCAGTCATCAGACAATTTTATTTGATATATGAATGCATGATGACTGCTAGACTCAACCCCATATCTGACTCATCCTCATCCTACTCCTCCTCTTCCCCCTTCTACTTCTCCTTCTCCTTGACTTTAGCAAAGCGTTCGACAAGGAATCCCACCAGAGACTACTAAATAAAACCAAAGCCCATGGCATAGGAATAAAAGTGTTAGAATGGATTAGAGCTTGAATCAGTGATAGAAAGCAGTGGTTCACCATAATGGTATAAAATTCAAATGTGGGAGTGTTTCTAGTGGAGTTCCTCAAAGCTCGGTTTTGGGTTCCTTATTGTTCATTATGTACATACACGACTTGGACAATGGCATTGATAGCGATATTAGCAAGTTTGCGGATAACAATAAATTAGGACGCCTAATTATGTCAGGAGAAGACGGCGAGATTCTGCAGGATAATCTTAACAAATTGTTGACATAGTCGGTGAACTGGGAAACGGACTTAAAAATCTCAAAATGCAACGTGTTAAACTTAGGCTACACAACCCCAAGAGCATATACAGCTTAGATAACACGTTTTCATAGAAAACTGAGTGCGAGAGAGACTTGGGAGTTCTAGTAAGTCCTGATCTTAAATCCAGGAAATAGTGCAATAGCACCAGGAATGAAACTAAGAGAGCACTAGGTTTCATTGCTAGGACGGTTACGAATAGAAGTGCAGAGATAATTATCGAACTCTATCTAGCGTTACTTAGACCCATCCTTGACTATGCGGTAGTTTTGGTCTCCGTCCTATATGATGGGCATCAATTCACTAGAATCAGTACAGAGGAGAATGACCAAAATGATACATAGGCTCAGAAATTTACCTTACGAAGAGAGGCTTAGGCAACTTAACTTACACTCTCTGGAAAGATGCGGACTACGGGGTGATCTAATAGAGGTGTTCAAGTGAATCAAAGGTTTTAACAAGGGTGACGCAAACAAGGTCATCATATTAAGACAGCATAGCAGGACTCGCTGTAATGAATTTGAATTGAACAAATTTAGATGAAGGAAATATGAAAGAATTGGTTTACTAATAGAGTGGTCAACGAAAGGAATAGACTTAGTAACCATGTAATGAGCGCACTCTGGGTTGTTTTGAGAAACGGTTAGACAATTTTATGGATGGGAACGACAGGTGGTAATATACATGGAATTGCCCAATGTAGGCCTTATGGTCTCTTACAATCTCCTTCATTCTTATGTTCTTATGTTATCATCGTCGTCGTCATCATCATCATCATACACATCAGTCTCAATTACCATCAACCACATCATAAACATCTTCATCATCATCATTTTCCTCTTCCTTCACCTCCTATTCCTCCTATTCCTCATCCTCCTATTCCTCTTCCTCCTCCTCCTGAGCACCGGGGAAGCAAATATATCAAGTCCGGGCCTCCTCCTCGGCCCGTCCGGTTTTATTGAATCCAGACATGCATCTTCCGCAGTTCGCCGCCTCGCGTGCGAAGTCTCCGAGTTCGAAGACTCCGAAGTTGATCAAACAAATGCCTTCTGACCCCGAAGTGGATCTTGCGAGGATCCATCACCATGATGGATGGATGGAGGGACAGGACTGAGGGATTTTAGTCTCTCGTGTGAGCAAATTGAGAAAAGTGGAGATAGAGAGATAGAGATATAGAGATGTGGATAGAAATATATAAAGAGATTTTGTGTGTTGGTTGACGCGCGAGCGTGTGTGTGTGTGTGTGTGTGTGTGTGTGTGTGTGTGTGTGTGTGTGTGTGTGTGTGTGTGTGTGTGTGTGTGTGTGTGTGTGTGTGTGTGTGTGTGTGTGTGTGTGTGTGTGTGTGTGTGTGTATTTTACCTAGTTGTATTATACGGGAAGGGAGCTATGCTCGTGGTGACCTGTCTGTATCTTTCCGCATCAAGTTTTTTTTTTTTTATTAAATCTTGAATAGTGTTTGCACACACTGTTTCCTTATCTAATTTATTCCAGGTATCCACCACTCTATGTGGGAAGCTATTTCTTTTTTCAGATATCTTCTATAGTTATCTTTTTAAGTTTTGTTTCGTGTCCTCTTGTTTTTCCGTGGTCCCATTTTAATAAATCATCTCTATCTAGGATTTCCATTCCTTTCATGATTCTATAAATAGTCAGTAGATCCCCTCTTTCTCTTCATTGTTCCAGAGTTGATAGTTACAATTTGGACAATCTTTGTTCATATGTTAATCTGGAGAGAGTTGGTGCCAACTTTGTCGTTGTTCTTTGTATTCTTTCTAATTTCTTTATATTCTTTTTAGAACTGGGTGTCCATAGTGTTGCTGGGTACTCTAATTTTGGTCTTATCAGTGTAACTAATATTTTTTTAATCATTTCCTCACCCAAGTAGTCAAATGCCACTTTCATTGACCCTAGTAGGTTGAAGGTTTCTCCGACTATTTTATTCATATGTTTGTCCGGTATCATGTCTTTGCTGATTATTACTCAAGGTCTCTTTCCGAGTTCATTTTTTTTTACTTCTTCGCCAATTTTATAATTTCTTTATATTCTATTTTTACTTTTTTCCAAATTCCATTATACTACACATCTTGATATTGAAGTTTACTTCCCACTTTTGAGTCCATTTCCAGATTTTGTCTAAGTCTAACTGTAATGATTCACAATCTTCCTCTGTTCTTACTTTCTTTAGTATTCTTGCGTCATCTGTGAAGAAATTCCTATAACACTCCACTCCTTCATCCATGTTATTTATATATATGGCAAACATGATTGGAGCCAATACCGAACCTTGCGGGACACCACTTTCATTTCTTCTCAATTTGAGTATTTGTCTCTAATTACTACCCTCATTTTTCTCCCAGTCAGGAAGTCTTCCATCTATTCCAATAGTTTTCTTTTGATGCCACCTATCGATTCTATTTTTCTTATTAGTTTTTTGTGTGGTATTTTATCAAATGCTTTTTGTAGGTCTAGAAAGGCACAGTCCGCCCATCCATCCCTTTCTTGTATTATTTCTATTAGCCTTGAACAAAAGCAGATCAGGCTTGTTGTACATGATCTTCCTTGTCTAAATCCAAATTGATTTGGATTCAGTATATTTTTTTCTTCCAGATGTCTAAC
>NC_134785.1:112500-117500 GCF_046742065.1 Oratosquilla oratoria | reverse complement strand
ATTATATTATATTATATTATATTATATTATATCATATTATATTATATTTTACATTATTCTTATATGATATTATATCATATATAATTTATTAATAGCTTTTTGTTATGTAAGAACATAAGAATGAAGGGGACTGCAAGAGACCATAAGGCCTACACTAGGCAGCTGCGTATCCATCACCACCTGTCATCCCCATCTATAAAGTTGTCTAATCGTTTCTTAAAACAACTGATACTTTCAGCGCTTACTACATGGTTACTAAGTCTATTCCATTCGTCGACCACCCTATTAGTAAACCAATTCTTACCTATTTCCTTCTTAAATCTAAATTTCTCCAGTTTAAAACCATTTCTGCGAGTCCTGCCCTGTTGTTTTAATATGATGACCTTGTTTGCATCACCCTTGTTAAAGCCTTTGATCCATCTGAACACCTCTATTAAATCACCCCGCACTCTGCGTCTTTCCAGAGAGTGTAAGTTAAGGTGCCTAAGCCTCTCTTCGTAAGGCAATTTTCTGAGTCCATGCATCATTTTGGTCATTCTTCTCTGTACTGATTCTAGTGAATTGATGTCCATTCTGTAGGACGGAGACCAAAACTGTACCGCATAGTCAAGGGTGGGTCTAACTATCACTAGATAGAGTTTGATAATTACCTCTGCACTTCTATTCGTTACCGTCCTAGCAATGAAACCTAATGCTCTGTTACAATGGTTCCCAAACTAGGGGCCGCGCCTCCCTAGGGAGGCGTGAGGAGGATATAAGGGGGGCGTGAATCATCTGCTTAAATATATTTGTCTAATTAGAATAATGAAATCATTCAAAGAACAAATATCTGCCATTACATACATGCAAAGTATAATTATAGCAGTTGCTCCAACCCGTTTTCTATAAGCTAGTTTTCCTTACATGTTTTGGACACGTGACCGATACCAACCACACTGACGCCACTGAGGGACTCGTCACAAACTCCCAATACTTCAACCCTAGAATTTCTAATCTTGTTAGGAAGGAGGAACAGCATCCATCTCACTAAATTAGTTCATAAATTGTGCCTTAGTTTCATGAGTCTTTCCAAATATTATATACCATGTTTTTAAATTATCTATTCTTAAAATTGCAAGTCGATTTTGCCAATATGATAATGTTCAACGATTTTTTTTTTTCGCTCCCTTTGAACCAAATGTTTCGTTTTTAGTTACTTAGAAAAATGTCTCTGGAATGTACTATCATTTGTTTGAGTGGCTTTCATTATTAAAATTTAATACAAACAGAAATCTGTTTTCCTGAACAATGCTAAGAAATGAATGCAAGAATCATTTCACATGAACAAAAGAGGGAGTGGGGGTGTGCGGGTCTACTGGAAGCAAAAAGGGGGCGTCAGGTAAGATAGTTTGGGAACCATTGCTCTGTTAGCTTTATTCCTGGCGCTAATCCACTGTTTCCTGGTTTTAAGGTCCGTATTCACTAGAGCTCCCAAGTCTCTCTCGCACTCAGTTTTCTCTAAAAGCGTGTTATCTAAGCTGTATCTATTTCCGGGGATGTGTAGCACTACGTTTAACACGCTACACTTAGAGATATTGAAGTTCATTTGCCATTTCACCGACCATGTGAACAATTTAAGACCATCCTGCAGAATCTCTGCGTCGTCTCCTGACCTAATTAGGCGTCCTATTTTAGTGCCGTCCACAAACTTACTAACATCACTATTTACCCCATCGTCTAAGTCGTTTATGTACATAATGAACAATTAAGGACCTAAAACCGAGCCCTGGGGGAACCCACTAGTAACAATGCCCTATCTTGATTTTACTACATTTATGGTGACCCGCTGTTTTCTGTTACTAATCCAAGCTCTAATCCATTCTAACACTTTTCCTCCTATGCCATTGGCTTTGATTTTATTTAGTAGTCTCTGGTGTGGCACCTTGTCGAACGCTTTATTAAAGTATAGGTAAATAATATCGTAATTATCATTGTTATATGATGCCTTATATACTTTAGTGTAAAAGGATAAAAGATTAATCACACATGACTTACCCTTGGAGAAACCATGCTGTGTATCACGAATTAAATTATGTCTTTCGATGTGTTCCCTGAGTCTATTTACTGTTACTGATTCAAACATTTTTCCTATAACCGATGTCAAACTGATTGACCTATAGTTGAATATAGATGATCTATCTCCCTTCTTAAAAACAGGAACAACGTTTATTAAATATTTCAGTTAACTGGTCGCAGATTTCAAATTTACACTCCTTAACCCATTCAACTCCGATGACAAGATGTCTTGTCATTTGGTCAAATAAAACAAAAAATCATAAAACACCAAAATGTTTGATCAAACACCAGAAAAATATGACGTCAATCCTCGCTTCGCTCGCAGCGAAGCGAGGACTGACGTCATATTTTTCTGGTGTTTGATCAAACATTTTGGTGTTTTATGATTTTTTGTTTTATTTGACCAAATGACAAGACATCTTGTCATCGGAGTTGAATGGGTTAAGCATTCTCGGAAAAAAATCGTCTGGACCCGGGGATTTTGTAGTTTTAAGTCTTTCAGTCTGCTTGACTACTTCTTTACTAATACTGATATTAGATAGACTACTTTCTTCATCCCCTCTGAAAGTCGGATCGCAGTCAGGTACTTTATCTAACCTCTCATTAGTAAACACCGAGAGAAAATAATTGTTAAACTCCTCACTCATTTTTTCCTCTGGTTCTATCATGACCTTTTCATTGTTTTTAATTGATCCTATTCTTTCTTTATTTTTCATTCTATAGTGATGAAAGAAACTCTTTGGGTTGGATCTTGCTTGACTGGCAACCTCAATTTCATAATTACGTTTCGCTGTGCGTGTATTCTCTTTCACCAGCTTTGTCATTTCGTTATATCTTGATCTAAGGCGTGTTTCCCCGGTTTTTTTTGTTGTTGTTTTTTTATGTAAAGTCCTCTTTTCACTACGATCTCATGTTTCAATCTGTCCGTCATCCGTTTGGGAGTATTACTATTTTTCCGTATTGACTTCATGGGGATAAATATATTTTGTGCATTAATAATTAGATACGTTAGATTGCTATATGTTTCATCTAAATCGCTGACCTGTCTGTTGAGCCCCCGCCCCCAAGTGACCTGACCCAAGGTATGCATATTATCCTCCGTGACCCGACCCCCTGGTCATGTACCGAGAACTGACCTCGCCGATAATATCCGGAATGTCCGTAAAGTCCGTATAACATTGCATATTCCATTTCAAATAGGTTTTTATATTGTCAAAGTTTGCTCTCCTGAAGTCTGGTACTTGGACGTTATTCGTGATTTTTAATTCTTCCCAAATAATATTAAATATTATTTCTTGATGATCGTTAGGGCCTAGGCTGTCTCCCACTTTTACGTTACTCATTAGGTGCTCATTATTAGTTAAAAGTAAGTCCAAAGTATTTTCTCCCCTCGTAGGATCACTAATCACTTGTTTTAGGAAATTATCCTGTACCACATCTAGGAATTTCTTCGTTTCCTGATCTCCTATTAAAGTTTTCCAGTCAATGTTTCTATGATTGAAATATCCCATGATCACAACGTTTTTGTACTGGGACGCTCTGTGAATTTCATGAATCAGGTGATCAGTCTGCTCAATGCTGAGGTTAGGAGGTCTATACAAGACGCCAATAATAACTTTCTTATTCTTGCCTATAATCTCTACCCAAATAGATTCCGTACAGTCCTCTTCGTTAATCGAATTGTTGATAATACAGTTTATTGTATTCTTAACGAAAAGTGCTACACCTCCCTCACTCCTGCCAACCCTATCCTTGTGAAAAGACTTATATCCTTCTATTTCGATTTCCGGAAGGAAATGTTTATCAGCCATGTTGATCCAGGATTCAGCAATAGCTAAAATGTCAAAATTCTCTACGCATGCTTTACATCGCAGCAAATCAATTTTGTTAATTATGCTTCTGCTATTTGTATAGTAAACTTTAAGTTCATCTTCCCTCCACCTGTTTTAGTGATTTTTTACACAGTCACTCTCTAAGTTGTTTCTGTTGCCTAAACTATATTCCGATACTCCCCCCCCCCTACTCCCACATAATTTACCCGAAAAAAACCTGTAGGATGCCTACTTCTCGCTCAAGGGATTCAGGAAGGAGCCGAAATCTTCTGGGCGACAGGTGTACCCCGTCCCTTATGTATTAATGATTCTTACCGTAAAAGCGGTCCCAGTTGTCGACAAAAGCCCATCCATTGGCCTTACAATATTTTGCCAGCCTGCCATTCATTGCAATAGCCCTGGAATGCCATATGCCTCCAACTCTACGCCTCAGAAGGATTCCACATACAAGAGGAACATCTCCCTTATTTCTAATTTTGTCTAGCGCATCCCGGAACCATGCAAACAATTCCTCACTCCCTAACTTATTTATATCATTGCCCCCGGCAATTAAGCAAACGACAGGGCCCTTACCTTCCCCTACTAAACAATCTTCAATCCTATCTCTAACATCTATCCCCGCGGCGGGGAAACACACCTGCGTTCTATGTTTCCTATCTTTATAACAGAAAGCCCTGTCTAAGTACTTCACTTGACGTAGATTACATAAAAATATGACCCAAAATATATCAGACCTATGTTGATACAAGTTTTCAATGTTAATTAATTGTTATCATTTGGCTTTTTATCTATTTTTTTTTTCTTTCCAAGACCAACTAACAACAAATAAAATAGATCAAACAAATTCAAATGAAATAAAATAAGATAAAAAAAATAATAATAATAAGAATAAAATAAGATAAAAAAATAAAAATAAAAAATGAAATAAAACAAAATAAAATAAAATAAAATAAACACAAATAAAATAAAACCAAAGTAACTTATTGAAAAAATAGAATAAAAAGTGATAGAAAATAGATGAAAAAATAATAGAAATTATTCACATCAAAATAAAATAAAACGAAACATAAAATGAAATGAAACAAAGTAAAATACAAATCAAATAAATTAAAT
>NC_134785.1:87500-110000 GCF_046742065.1 Oratosquilla oratoria | reverse complement strand
TATATGATTATTTTATTTATATAAGTTTTCTTTACACCACTTATTTTTTTCTTTTATATATATTTTTTCTTTATATATTTTTTCAGCAACATCAGATAAGACAATAGTTTGTTCTTGATGTACCTAATGGCGTATTCAAAATCATTATTGTTTAATTACACAAAATAATATTTCTTGTCGAATCTATCCCCTGTATATTGTAAATTTAGTTGCTTATTGTACCTTCCGCTAGTTGATCTTATTCATTCAAACGTTCAACACGTTTATATCTTTTGAACGTTGAAATGTCAAAACGTCCATAACGTTTAAATGTCCAAACGTTCAAAAGTTCAAACGTTCAAAATTTTCAAGACTAAACGTTCAAAACATTCAAACGTCCAAATGTTCATCACATTGGAACATCAAAACGTTCATCACATTCAAACGTTCAAACGTTCATCACATTCGAACGTCCAAACGTTCATTTGTTCGAAGCCCTCCCATTCTCTCCGCTTAATCGCACGGCCGGCAATAGAAATGCATAGAGGTCGTTTATCAAAGAACCAAATAAGTTATTAAACAATAACACGCCTAAATCTACAACGTGATTACATGTAATGGATGACCCTGTTCTCAGATAACGATCTTGTTATACACAGGCGCATTTATTACCCTATTAGATTCATTACTCTGGCCATGGCTGACCTAATATGCTCTATTACTTTCCGTTCCATTACTGAATGCCTAAATACCAGAGAGTGTAGTAATTACCCTCCGCGTGTCATTGGTAATCGTATTGCTTTGCAGTGCACAGGCCGAGTTGTTTTCTTTCCCTCGGCGTTTTAAGTTATCTTGTTGTCTTTTTGTTGTTGTTGTCTTTTGCTTTTTGTCTTTGTCTTTGTCTTTGTCTTTGTCTGTCTTTGTCTTTGTCTGTCTTTGTCTTTGACTTTGTCTTTGTCTGTGTCTGTAAAGCAGTGAAACAAAACATGATGAGGTAATAAAGGGAAATATATAACGATTAAACTTGAAAAAGAAAATTATCTAAAACGAACAAAGAAAAGAAATAGTGACAATGTGTATCTCATAAAATATACCATGTTTATTGAACCACATTACAAAGCATTATGTAATATACATCAATCAACCAAATAACCTATCAGCCATTTTGATTTCATTACTGAACAAAGGACTCTTTCATACCATTCCATGACTCGCACGACTGCGCCAACCTATGCCGTGTCACTCCTGCAAACTTCCCTATATCATCTCTCCACCTTCTGTCTAATCCCCGTCTTGCACGCTTCCCATCTCGCAGTGTCCACTCAGGAACACATTTGCTTCATCGCTCATAATCATTTTGTGCTAACTTACCTGCCCAATTCCACTTCCCATTTTTTACCACTTCCACAATATATTTCCCTCCAGTCTGCTCTCTCGTCCAAATTGCTCTCTTTCTCTCTTTGAGCGTCATTCTCACCTTTGATCTCTTCATTCTCCTCTTTACACTCCTCAGCTTTGCCTCCACCGCCGTTGTCGCTTTCCAAGTTTAACATCCACATATAGGCTGACGTTTCAAAAATAAAGGTAGAGAGCCTCTCATAATCTTATACTCACCAAACACTTTCCAACCAAGTGCAATGCGCCTTTTTATCTTATTACCATGCTGGTTAGTCACTTTCACCATCAGGCCTAAATAATAATACTCTTCAACTTCTTCAAGGCTGTCATCATGGATTATGGTCACCTTGCTTTGACCTTTCGTTTTGAACACTATTTTGATTTCACTTTTATTCATTTCTAAAACCTACTTTGAACACTATTTTGATTTCGCTTTTATTCATTTTTAAAATCTACTTTGAGACTTTCCTTGTTCAAATCTCTCTGTATACTTTGCATGCCTTTTGCTCTTTTGGAAATAAGAATAATGTCATCCACAAATCGCAGGTGATTAGAATATTCGCCATCAATCTTCAAACCTTTTTCTTTCAAATACAACCTTCTGAAAAGCTCTTGCAATCAAACTGTAAATAGTCTGGGTGACATTATATCACCTTGCCGTACTCCTTTCTAGATCTTTGTCGCGATGTGTATATATACATATATATATATATATATATATATATATATATTTATCGGCTGAGAAGAAACCTGCACAGCGAAGCTATATCGGTAATCCCCTACCACACTCCTGGCCAAATGGCCACTTCCGAAAGGGAGTGTGTGGTTGGACATTCCGCATAAATCATCGGAAATTTAAAATTCCCGGCTCTGTGCAGGTGGCGCAAGCGTCTACAACCCCACCTCCCCCTCCCTATCCCCTCCCTTCTTACTCGGCCGCACGGATTGAGCCGTCACTTAGCATCGCGGAACCAGACGAGTCGGTCACTCAACAACCCACCTTCTTTCATGCCGGTAAGTCTGGTTCCAGCTCGTGCTCTTGTGTTCTCGTAGGGAGTTCTCCTGCAGTTTTTCCCCTTTGGTGTTGTGTCCAGACACCTTTGGGACACCCCGTCTATGATTATCATTATTCTATTTTCAGACCAAACGCTTGTGTGTGGAATCCGGCTGCACAGCCAGGATCTCGTCAGACGGCCACCACGACCTCTGCTCCCGCCATGCCCCTTGTTTCTCACAAGCTGGCTTTAACCCCCTAGCCTGCGTTGTGTGCAAAGCGCGGGTTGAGGAGATTCGTGCTGCTCCTCCCAAAACCCGTTCCAAGCTAGCCGCCCTCGGACACCTTCGGGAGGCATGGCGCAGAGCTCGGAAATTGAAATCCGCTGACGACCCCCCCCCTGGTGTGGGCGGATCCGGCGTTAGGAGTGGAATTGGGCCTCGTTCGCCCTCGCCATCCGTCTCCCTATGTCTCCGAGACTTCCGTTGGTGGACAACCTGGGCCTCTCGGAGTACAAGGGGACGAGTCTGATGTTGCGGAGTATGGTGTCCCCGAGCGTCCTCAGGCCTCTCGGCAGCCCCATACATCCGAACATCAAGGGTCCTTAAAACCCTTACGGCTTGCTTTGTCAAGCACCCCCACGAACTCGTCTTCCTCCCTAGTTCACTCACGTGAACCCGGCAGGAAATCTCGCTCGAAAAAGAGGTCTGCCTCACCGAGGTCCAGGACGCTCAGCTTGTCCCCACCCTCCACAGCCTCTCCCCCAATCTCACCCTCCCTTCCTCGCTCTCCTTTTCCTCGCCGTAAATCCCACAAGGGCAGGGAGCCGGAGGACGACACGAGGGGAGAGGGAACTCTGGCCGCCCAAGTGGCTGCCCTCCTTCCGTCCCTGATAGGCCCCGTCCTTGAATCGGCCCTATCACATTATCCGGCCTTTCAGACCGCGCAAATCATAACGCACCCCTCTCCAGAGCAACCTCCTATTGAACCTACGGCTCTAGCCCCCCTCCCACTCTCCCTCCTGGTCCTTCCCTCCGCCCCTCCGTGCCGGCGACAGGTATAGGACTAGAAGGCCCCTCTCAGGAGGAACCCCCCAATCAGACGTCCGTCGGGTTGGACGGGGTGGAGGACCACTACAGTTCTTTTCCTTATCCTCCTACCATGACGGACTCTTTTGAGTTCCGCCCCTTCTCATGGTGTGACCTTCCCCGGTCCTGGGAGTACTCGTTTGGAGAAGATCACAAGCTAGTGGCCTGGTCTCCCGACTACTCGCTACCGGAGGGCTGGAGGAGGAGAGATGACGTTATCCTAAAGTGGGCCAACGACGCGGAGGGGGCTAAGGTTCTATATAAGATTCGACCCCTCTCCGCCCCGGCCTCCACGCCCTCCAGGATTTCCACCTCTAACACTCTGGACGCATTAGGTGCTCTCCTGGAGAACACTCGTTTAAACCCTGATGGGCATATGTTTGTCGACAGGTCGGGGGACTCACCGGCGGTAGCACTCTCCCCAAACGCCTGGTTCCCGCAGGAGAAAGGGGAGAAGGCCTTAGACATCCCTGCTCTCTTCGAGCGGGCCCAAGACCAACCCAAGACGGTTCCTCCTCGACGGCATATCCCTTCATCATTCCCCGTCGTCCTGCCACCACCCTTCGCGCCGGAGGGTCTGCGCGATTGCTTATGGCACTCTGGCAGGGACCCCGCCCTCCCCCATCAACTTAGTGAACCGGAGACTAAGTTGCTGACGACGGAGGCCTCGACCAGACAAGACCTTGCCTCTACCATCTCGACCGTCACGGCAATCGCGATGATGAGGAACTGGCTGACGACGCTCGCCACGAGCTTTGAGGACTTCCCGCGGGAAGAATTGAGGTGAGTGGGATATTTCAATGTATACAGAGGGTCCAGACCTGTCCTGGCGAGAGACGCTCAGGTAGCGTCTTCACCCAGGACGGAGCCTCTTGACTAGCACCCAAGGACGAGGTCGTTCGGAAACGACCTCGGCCTCGCATATGTTATACGTTCTACAATTGAGCGATGTGACTTTATTACACCCTCCGGGGATCGGGATCCTTCTCGCCCTACTAATTTGATTCGCGTGTTTTATGTATGCAGAGACACCCTGGCGGCACTCTCTACCGTGGCAGAGGGTACAGCCAACATGGCGTCATCAGCCCTACCCCCAGCAGCGAGGGCCTTCACCGCGGCTCGTTTGGCAGCTCGTCATTCTGCAGCGCGGTCGGCCCCGGAGATAGCTCGCCGGGGCGTGGTGAGAGCAGCTCCCCTTTCCCGTGGTCTGTTCGACCAGGAAGCGACAGACCGCGTCTTCGCTACGGTCCCGACCGTCATCCAGATCCAACAACCATCCCAACCGAGACCTCGGCCCTTACCTGCTTACAGGTCCCACTCTCTATTCAGGCGCCCGCCCCCATACGCGCGCCAACAACAACAACAACAACAACAACATCAACAACAACAGCGGGCATACCGTCCACCACCCACAGGGAGGATAACCCAGCGCCCGCATCAGCAACAGCCCCAGACATTTCGGCGCCAACAATCGCAACACCACACCTCCTCCCAACCCCAGAGGACCACCAACCAACGAAAACATCAGCAGCAACAACAGCAAAAGTTCAAGAACTTCTGAAGGCCCCCAAGTGGGGTGTCTCCTGGGCTGGCACCACGCGTGGCCTGCGCACGGATGGGCCTCCAGGGTCATCCGCCAGGGACTCACCTGGCCTTGGGTCTCTCTCCCGGTGGGTCTCCTTACCTTTATCCTCTGAGGGAACTGTGGTGATACTCTTACATAGTATGGATAGTAACTTGCCCCAGCCCTTCAGGCTTGGGGGGGGGGGGGGATATACACATTACTACCGATAAGCTGATTCCTTATTCTTTCCTCCCACAGCCACTACGCCACCCTCCCGCGTCATCCAAGGTGTCCTCTTCAGTGCTGCCCCACGTGAGAGACATGAAGGAAAAAGGAATAGTGGAACCAGCGACAGGTCGGGTCTTTCTGTCCCGTCTTTTTACCGTACCAAAGAAAGACCCAGGGAAAACGAGACTGGTTATGGACCTGAGCGCACTGAACAAATTTTTGAAACCCCTGCGATTCAAGATGGTGTCGGTGGCTCAGGTTCGGTCAGTGCTCCGGGAGGGAGACTGGTTAGCGTCCCTGGACCTTCAGGACGCATATTGGCATGTCCCCATCCACCCCCGATTTCGCCGGTTCCTGGCGTTCCAGGTCGGGAGGGAGACGTATCAATTTACCAGACTCCCTTTCGGACTCTCGCTTGCCCCGAGGGTCTTCACAAAGCTAGCGAGAGTGGTAGGCGCACGCTTGGCGGAGGCAGGCGTCTCCACACTCATGTACCTGGACGACTGGTTGATACATTCGCCCACCGAGGAGGGTGCATCAACCAATGTCTCGGTGGCTTTAAGAATCTTGACGGAGATGGGCTTCAAGGTAAACTGGGACAAATCTACCCTCACCCCTACACAAAAACTTCATTGGCTCGGGATCGAGTGGGACACGATCAACGCCTCCCTGTCACTGGCTCCAGACAACGCTCTTCGGACACTCCGCTGTGTCAGGAGGGCATTCTTCTCCCAAACGTTCTCCCGCCGTCAGTGGGAGGGCCTGTTAGGTTGCCTCAACTTCGCGGCCCCGGCCCTTCCACTGGGCCGCTTGAAACACCGACGGCTAACGCGAGAGGTCAACAGGAGCATCCCACTCTTCCCGCGCGACCTTCCCAGGCCGGTACCCTCAACACTCCACAGCTTGTTACGTCCCTGGCTTCGGCCAGGGGTCCTACGCCAGTCAGTCCCATGGTCCCCGCCCCCACCTCGGATAACAGTAGCGACGGACGCCTCGGACATAGGGTGGGGCTTCCAGTCGAGCTGGGGACATCAAGCGTGCGGGGGATGGTCGGAAGAGAGAAGGTCGCTACATATCAACCTTCGGGAGCTGATAGTGGTAAAAGAATGGCTCGAACGGCACCCCGAAATCTCCTACACGAGCGTCCGCTTCGATATGGACAATGTGACGGCAGTACAGTGCGTGCAGAGGCAAGGTACGGCCCGATCAGGTCCACTCCTAGCCCTGTCGGAGGACATCTTCGCCGAGGCATCACGCAGGGCCATTTCTCTCTCGGCGAAGTATGTTCCGGGCCGGGAGAACGAATGGGCGGACGCTCTATCCAGGTTCCGGGAGACATCGGTGGAGTGGCAACTACGTCCACAAGTGTTCGAGTCGCTCTCCCTCCGCTACGGCACCCCGGAGGTGGACCTATTTGCCTCCCCGAGCACGACCCAGCTCCCCCTCTTCCTCTCCTACAACCACAGAACACGCGCAGGAGGCCCGGACGCCTTCACGGAGGACTGGAACCGCTGGAAGTATGTTTACATATTTCCTCCTCCAGCGACAACGGTCCTCCTGAAGGTGGTGCAGACCCTCAGGTCCTTCAAGGGTCGGGTCCTCCTGATAGCTCCCTACTGGCCAGCTCAGCCGTGGTTCGGGGAGCTAATGAAGTGGTGCCCTTCTCCCCTTCTACTAGGGTCAGCCTGCCTGGCCAGCAGCCTTACCGCACCTCTCCAAGCGTCACTTCGACTTCACGCTTGGAGTTTCTACGGGGAGCTCTCGGCCAACTCTTCTCTACAGAGGCAGTAGACAAGATGCTGAGAGCTCACCGTCCATCCTCAGTGCGGCAATATGAATCCTGCTGGCGGAGATTCCAGGACTTCCTTCGGAGACACGCGATAGTGACCATCTCCGCTAGCACAGTTCTGGACTTCCTGTCTTGGCTAGCTGACACCACCAACAGGGCACCGGCGACAATCTCGGCTCACTACGCAGCCCTCGCTGATCCACTCTACTTCGGCATGAACATCACCGACCCACAAAGGGCGCGAAACCTTCTAATGAAGGGGATCCGCGCCTCGAGAGAGCCGAGACGTCAGCCGGTCCTAGCCTGGTCCTTGCATCGTGTTCTGCAGTACCTGACGTTCGAAGGGACCATCATGGAGGAGGAACACTTCCTTCAACGTGCCGTCTTCCTGCTCGCCCTGGCTACGGGTTACAGGGCGTCACAGCTGGCGGCGATCACCCGCCACCAGTCCTTCTCCAAACTGGAGGAGGACTGCTCTGCCCTAACTCTCGCTCCATCACCTACATTCCTAGCCAAGAATGAGCAGGCGGACGACATGATTGGCCCTATCAGAATACCATCCTTCCTGGAGGAAGGAAACCCACACCCGCTGTGCCCGGTCCGTGCGTTTCAAGACTACGTGGAACGCACGGAAGGGGTGTCCGAGGATCATCTCTTCTACAATTCGAAATCTCGGAACCCCCTAACCCCGAGGTCCCTGGCGCGTTTACTTTGCCGCGTTATAGAGAAGGCCGACCCGGGCCATGCCCCCCACGCCCACAACATCAGAGGCCTCGCGGCATCGCTGGCGTTTCTCCGCACCCACTCTGTGGAACGGGTGCAGGACCTTGGGGGCTGGGCATCAGCAACTTCCTTCAGGACACGGTATCTCTACCACTCGATCACCCCTGTCCCATGTGTCGCCATGGGAACGGCTCCACCCCTCTCTTCGCAAGAGAAGGGGGGCAAAGGGCGACCGAGGGGTAGGGGAAGGCCCAGGAACCGCTGAGCAAGATACAATATTCTACATAGAATTTATGCACTATGTAAATTGTACAATATTATTTTTATAAAAAATAAA
The DNA here is from genome assembly GCF_046742065.1 of Oratosquilla oratoria. Taxonomy (NCBI): domain Eukaryota; kingdom Metazoa; phylum Arthropoda; class Malacostraca; order Stomatopoda; family Squillidae; genus Oratosquilla; species Oratosquilla oratoria. Next base: position 101,900 of record NC_134785.1, on the reverse strand, counting down.
CAAATAAATGAATATATATATATATTGATATTGATATCGATATAAGTACTTGATGCTTTTTGTCTCCCCTCTACTGAATGATAAGATGAATAGTCTCCCATACGAGACACACGTAATAACGGCTTGAGCCCTGTCCTCGACTACAATTTGGGCTTCACCTTCTCCTCCCACCTATCCTCGTCTCATGCATAGCTTCGCTGTGCAGGTTTCTTCTCAGCCGATAATACTTCTTTGTCGCGGCTAGTGCCGCTTAAATCGTTTTTATCGGCTTAAGAAACCTGCACAGATTTAGGGTCCCTCCCTCCTCCCACAGGCGAAGCCTTCATTTCTCATTGAAGTGACGGCTCAATCCGTGCGGCCGAGTAAGAAGGGAGGGGATAGGGAGGGGGAGGTGGGGTTGTAGACGCTTGCGCCACCTGCACAGAGCCGGGAATTTTAAATTTCCGATGATTTATGCGGAATGTCCAACCACACACTCCCTTTCGGAAGTGGCCATTTGGCCAGGAGTGTGGTAGGGGATTACCGATATAGCTTCGCTGTGCAGGTTTCTTAAGCCGATAAAAACGATTTAAGCGGCACTAGCCGCGACAAAGAAGTAATATATACACACACATATACACACATATTTGTCACATGTTTGACCACCATGTCCATACCAACAGTTTTTCCACCAAACTACTTCAATATAATTGTCGTACACTTCCTACGTCTGAAACAAATAGAAGATCCAACGTGTGCACAAACAATAGAGATATACAGATACTACATTATGTATTCTCCTTTTTACTCCTAATGGGGACCCTACATAAAACAGAGGTCCCTATATAAAACACAGTCTTATGGTAATGAAATCCATAAGGTATTTTCTAGATACGTTGGATACAGACACTACTTCGAGAGTTCCAATAGGATACCCTACAGTTAATAAATTCATGGGTCGCCGCTCAGCCGGTTTGGAGTTGATTGTTGACTCAACACTTCCGGTAAAGGCTGCTGTCGTTTGACAACAACTAAAATACAAATCATACCACATGTGATATATATATACACTGATTAATGTTTCTATATCTACCTTGGTCCTACATTTCCATCTTACAGTATGCTTGCAAGCATTACTTTTCTATGTGGCTATAAGAGTGTCTTTGGGGAGCTGATGGTACCGTGCATCATAATACCAATATCATGCCAATTTGTGTTTAGCAAATTAAGTGACATGATGTCCTGGTCAGGAATTATCCTTCGCACCTAGATATGGCAAACGACGATTGGAGTAACCCATAGGTGTCTAATGGATACATAATAGGTAGTTAATAAGTACATGAATAAATATAAATAGATAGGTGTATAAATAAATAGATGAATTATATACAAATTAATGAATAGATAGATGAATAGGTAAATAACTAAATAAATCAATAATAGACGAATAAATAGATAGATGAATATATAGATATGTAAATAACAGAATGAGTAAACTATATCATTATGATCATGAGGCGAGAATTTCAAATCACACAAAAATGTTCATGAAAAAATAAAGAAAATCACGTAGCATATAATTCTAGTAATTAAATATGAAAATGTAGACCACATATAATTTAGGGACGATCCCAGAACCTAATGAGGTTTAATAATACCGTAGTATGCCAGGCTGTGTAATGCCACAAACGTCAGCGCGGTATAACGTAGATGTATAGCCCAAAATCACACTATGGGCACGCACACACGAACGCGGGCAAACACACACATATGCATATAATTATATGTATACATACACATATATGATACATATATACACACATATACATGCACATATATGATATATACATATATATGGAGACATACACACACACACACATATACATATATATATATATATATATACACACATTAAAAATTATGTATACGCATATATATGTGTCACATACATACAAACACACACACACACACACACACACATATACATATATGCAAAAAAGTTATGTATACGCATACATATGTATCATATATACACACACGCACACACACACATACACACACACACACACACACACACACACACACACACACACACACACACACACACACACACACACACACACACACACACACACATATGTGTGTGTGTGTTGGGTGCCTATGCGTCTGGGAGGGCGGGGTGCAGATGATCACGTGACCGACAATTAGCGCTGGTCATGCCCCTCTGACTCCTCTCAAGGGGAGGAGGAGGAGTGGGAAGGGAGGAGGGGGGAAGTAAGGAGGAGGAGTGGGGAGGAGAGGGGGGGGAGAGGGGAAGGAAGAAGGAGGAGAGGGGAAGGGAGGAGGAGGGGGAGGCAGAGGAGGAGATAGGGAAAAGGAGTAGGAAGAAGAGTACTTGAATATCAGAGTAGGAATGGAGAAGGGAGGAGGAGGAGAGGGGAAGGGAGCCGGAGGAGGAGGTGGGAAGAGGGAGGCGGAGGAGGAGGTGGGAGGAGGGAGGCGGAGGAGGAGGTGTTGAAAGGGACTAGGAAGAAGACTACATGAATATCTGAGATGGAGGAATGGGGAGGGGGAGGAGGGGAAGGAAGGAAAGGGGGGAGGGGGAGGAGGGGAAGGAAGGAAAGGGGGGGAAGGGAAGGGGGAAGGAGGAGGTGAGAAAGGGAAGGGGAGGTGGGGAAAGGGAAAAGGAAGAAGAGTCAATAAATATCAGAGTAGGAGGAGTGTGGGAGAGAGGAGTGGAGGAGAAGAGAGTGAAGAAAAAGATGAAGAAAGTAGGTGAAGGAAAGGGAGAGTTTGTGGGAAATAGGAAGAGAAAGAGAAACAGGAGGAGGAAGAAAAGGAAGAGGAAGAGAGGAGCAGGAACAGGAGCAGCAAGAGAAGACCAGGAAGATTAGAGTAAAAGAATGAGGAGGAGAAGCAAGAGAAAGGAGGAGTACGAGGAGGAGGAGGAGGAAGCGGAGGAGAAGGAGGATAAAGAAGAGGAAGAGGACGAGGAGGAAGAGGAGGAGGAGGAGTAAAGGGAGGAAGAGGAGGGAAAGTAAGAGAAGGAGGAGGAGTAAGAGGAGGAGGAGGAGGAGTATTAAGAGGAGGAGGAGGAGGAGGAGGATTAAGAGGAAGAGGAAGAGGGGAGGATAAAAAAAAATGAAAGACAAGAGGTGAAGAGGAAGAGGAAGAGGCGGCTGCATTTGGAACCATGGGCACAAGACATCTCATTGGGGAAATCCACAGTGACAGTTGATGACGATAACTACAAACGCAGACTACAAGAAGAGTTGCAACACTAAGGCAGCTCGCACACCACAACCATTTGCATGAAACTGATCGCGGGGCGTAACACTGTATGTATGTGTGTGTGTGTGTGTGTGTGTGTGTGTGTGTGTGTGTGTGTGTGTGTGTGTGTGTGTGTGTGTGTGTGTGTGTGTGTGTGTGTGTGTGTGTGTGTGTGTGTGTGTGTGTGTGTGTGTGTGTGTGTGTGTGTGTGTATGTGTGTGTGTGTGTGTGTGTGTGTGTATTCACTTGGTCTTTGGATCACGTGTTGGACTCGTGATCGACAGCTATTTCCCTCCTGGAAGAGAGCTCAGAGCTCGTAGGTCCGATCTATGGGTAATGCTATGACCTTGCACACACACACCCCCAACTCCCCGCCCACGAGAGTCAGAGTAACGACCCGAAGCGCAGCGGTACCGAAATAATTTCGGCCCTGGGCAGGATTCGAACCAGGAACTCCAGGCCACTATCGTGGCAGTTCAGTGTGTGTGTGTGTGTGTGTGTGTGTGTGTGTGTGTGTGTGTGTGTGTGTGTGTGTGTGTGTGTGTGTGTGTGTGTGTGTGTGTGTGTGTGTGTGTGTGTGTGTGTGTGTGTGTGTGTGTGTGTGTGCGCGCGCGCGACCGGTTTCATGCAACTATTGCATCGGTGTACAAACTGCCTAACATCACAAGAGAAGGAATAGCTGCTTTCGGCGTCCAAATGTTCTAGAGATGAAATTCATCTGTATTTGACTTTGATACAAAATGTTCGTATGATGTTTAGATGAAGATAAAAATGGCCTGTGAGTTACTTGTCTTGATTTTATTTTTTTCTTATTCATTCATTCATTCATTTACTCTCATTTATTCATTCATTCATCTTTTCTTATGATTTCACTTTTTCTATTTGATTTATTTGTTGTTGTTGATTATTGCTGATATTGTTATCGTTGTTATTGTTATTGTTAGCTTTTAAACTCAAACTCAGAGAACCCTTAAGCAAGGCCATCCTGCCCACGTGAAGGCAAACGAAAAAATAAAAAATAAAGTAAAGGCAATTCAAGGGATTAAATAAATCAAGAGATTTTCAGTTCCTTAGGAAAATATACATATACCAAAAACCCCCTTACAAACAAAGGCATACTCGTAAAATCCACTCCCACCCATTCCATCCCCGACATACTCTACTCCCCTCTACCCTCTTCCCTCCCTCTTAGCTTAGCCTCTCTTTGATGACGGGTCATCCCTGCATCTCGCCCACTGCCCTGGGTCAGAAGTAGTGTTGCAAGACAATACATCCACAGCAAGGCCGCTTCATTAAATCGGCGATCCCTCCTCTCCGTCTCCTCATGCAGACATGAAGAAGACGTGGAGAAACCTCTTCGGGCTGCGTCAATTTTTTTTTTCACACATTCTCCCTCACCCCCATCCCCCACTCACTCCCTTTCATGCATCACAGCATCATCCATACACAATCATTTTCCATTCACCCCTATCGTCTGTCTTCTCCCGTCCTTCTTCAACAGACATTCCCCTCTTTCTCAGTGCCCCTTTTACCCCATCCATCCATCTCTCCTCCTCCTCACCTCCTCGTGTCTCACTCTATCCAGCCTAGTAACCCCTATCATACTTCTCAGGCACCTCATCTCAAACACGTTCAAACTCCTCCTCTCTTCCTCTCTTATGTTCCATGTTTCCGCCACATACAGTGCTGTCGACACAATCAATACTTCATATAATCTCGTCCTAACATCCATTCCCAAATGTCTATTTCTCATTACACTTTTTAATCCCCCAAGGCATTTACTTGCTTCTCTCAATCTACATTCTACCTCCACCTCCACTTCTCCCTTTCCCACCACACTAGCACCCAAGTATCTAAAACTATCTACTTCCTCCAGTCTCTCTCCCTTAGTATTCACTTCCGATCTGCTGCCACTTTCTCACCTTGTTCATCTCATCGCCTTACTTTTACCCACATTTATCTTCAATTTCCTTCTTTTGCACACCTTCCCAAACTCTGTCACTAGCTTCCTCAATCCCTCCTCTGATCCTGCTACAAGCGCAAAGTCGTCAGGAAATAACAAATGGCTTATCTCCCACTTTTCTCAATTTTCTTTAAGTACCTCCAATCCTCCACCCATTACCCTTGCACTTACCTCTCGCACCACCCCATCCATGTATAGATTGAATAGCCAGGACAACATAACACATCCCCGACGAAGTCCCACCTTTACCTCAAACCACTCATTCTTTCCATTTCTGATTCTAACACAAGCTCTACTATTCTCGCAAAAACTCTTGACTCCTCTTAACAGCTTTCCTCCTATCCCATATATCTGCAATACCTCCCACAGTGCCTTCCTGTCTACCCTGTCATAAGCCTTTTTCAAATCCATAAAGGCCCAAAAAACATCCTTAAAGCTTTCCTAAAGTTTTCTCAGATACTTGTTTTACCACAAAAATATGACCCACGCAACCCCTACCTGTCCTAAGCCCACACTGTTCCTCACCAATTATTCCCTCTATTCCTCTTCTAATTTTCTCAATCAAGACCCTCCCAGACGTCTTCCCGACCACACTTAACAAACTGATCCTCTGAAGCTACTACACTCACACTTGTCCTCCTTTCCCTTTTAAATTGGAACTATACAGGCACTCATCCAGTCCTCCGGCACTCTACCTTCTCTTAAGCAAACATCACTGTATCTCCCTTTTTAGACATTCTGCACGACACCCATCCAACCCAGGTGCTCTCATCATCTTAGTAACTGCCCTCACCTCATCTTTCCTTATTTCTCCTCCATTTTTCTCACTCATCACTGCCATTTTCTTAGCGCTTCCCACTGCAACTACATTTCCCTCCCTATCCTCCTTCACATCTCCCCTTTACTGCCTTCTCTTCCATTATCATCTCTCTATTTGCACCTTTTACCTTTTCTTCTCTACGTGATTCGCCTCCTCTTTCTCTCTTAATTTCTTTCCAAAACATATTTTTATTACTTTCAAAAATTCCTGTCATACTCTTACCTCATTTCACATCCGCTCTCCTCTTTGTCTCCTTTATCTTATGCTTTACTTCTCTTCCTTTTTTTTTTTTGTACCTTTCATATGATTCTCTCGTCCTATTTCGTAACCAATCTGAGAAAGCTCGCTTCTTCTCCTCTACAACCTTCATTCCTTCCTCAACCCACCACTCACTACCCTTCCTTCTGTTTCCTCTCAGCCTCCTTGTTCCGCATACCATCTTTGCACACCTTGTGACTCCCTCCTTGAATCCCCATTCCTCCTTCACTCCTATTTCTACTCTATCCTTCACTCCCTTCCACCCCTCTCTCAGCTTCTTCTTGTACTCATCCTTTTCTTTCTCATTTAAACATTTCACTTTAATCACCTCCCTATCTTCTGTCCTTTTCCCCTTTCTCCATCTATCCTCCACTCTCAACTTACCTTCCACCAAAAAATTACCTAATATTCCCCCACTCTCTCCCCTTAGAAAATGTACATTCTTAACTCTCCTTACTATTCTCCTGGATACCACTATACGAGTATAGTCCATTTTAACCCTATCTATCACCCTTCTATCCACTACCCTCTCATATGAGTACTTATGCTTGATTTTCTTCATAAACATTGTATTTGCTATCATCAACTCTCAAGACAAATATCCACCATCAACTCTCCACTATGATTTTTTCCTGGAACTCCATACTTCCTAACCACTCCGTCTATTGATTCATTTCCTACACTAGCATTTAGGTCTCCCAATACAACTACATTGTCATTTCTTCCTAAACCCTCAATTCACGCATTTAAATCTATCCAAAAGACCTCCCTTTCCTTTACAGTCTTCTCACTACCAGGTCATATGCACTTACAAAAACCCACATCTCCTATCCCAGTTTCACCTTCAGCCACATTAACCTTGAAAAAACTCATTCCATTCAACCACACGCTTACCTTTCTCTTCACTTACTAGTATAGCCACCCCTTCTCTCCCTCGTCCTCTCTTCACTCATGAGATCCTCCCAAATACACTCCCAAACTTAAACTATCCCATCCCTTTCAACTTAGTTTCACTCAATGCCAACACATCCATCTTTCTTCTCACAAACATACTGCCTATCTCTTCCCTTTTGCTCTCATCTGTACCACATCCACGCACATTAAAAAACCATACCTTATGGTACTGGTTGGAAAACTCCTCCTGGACATTCTTATGCCATTGCTTTATTTTTTAGGAATATCCACTTTGGGACTACAGGGAGAAGGATACCTAGTCCTATCCCCGTCCCGTTTTTGTCCCCTTATACAACTCAAGTGGAAATACTTGGTGGCAGTATTCTTTTCCCCCACCAAAGGGTTCGGCGAAATGAGAAAATGAATCTTAAGAGAAGTGGTACAGGACAGTAACAAGAGTGTGTGGGGGGGGGCAGCATAACGGAGGGACAGTCACATTGTAATAAAATATTACCATTTCTCTATGTATAGAGATTTCCTCTACCACAGACAAAATGATGTGTGTCTCTGGTTCGTAGGGGCGCCCCATATAGGCCCTAAAGTATCAGCTGCATGCTACGTGTCAGCTTTTAACGCCACAATAACATGCAGTCAATAACCCATTAGGAGAATAAATGAATAAATCAATTAATTCAAATTCTCAATGATGAGGTTCAAAATGAGCCAAGAGCTTTATCCACCCGTCCATCACTACCCAATTTTTGTTTATTTAGTACATCAACACATTCTATATATTCGGTTCTAACTTTCATTCTGTATACTATAATTCATTTATCACTTATCTTCCCTTTACAACAATAAATTTTTATTCAATTTGTTTAAAATTACCTGTTTCCATATGTTACCTCTTTATATGATATTTTATTAAATTTTCATCTATTTATTTTCATATCTTTATTTATAGTTTCATTACTTATCCCCTTCTCCTTCCACTCCCTTTTCCTCCACCTCACTTCTACTCTACATCCTCTTTGCATTCTCCCCTCTACTTTCCCTTCTACTTCTTCCCCTCTACCCCCCCTCCTCTTTCTTCCCCTCTACTCCCCCCCCTTCTCCTTCTTCCCCACCCCCCGCGTGCCCTCTGACACCCGGCCATTGTGGCCGGCGTGTCAACCAGCGTGTCAACCGGCAAGCCATGAAGAAGACTAAGACGTAATGACACCCAACGACAAACCCGGGTCTCTATGTAGACCATCAACGCGGTAACGCCTTTCAAGGACTTATTTTCTATCTAAGTAAACGCAATTTTAATCACTCTAGGAGCCCGGACGCAAGCTTAAGTGAGGACCACAGAGGTCGAGACCCTTTTCTGATAGAGTCTGGCCTCCCCAACGATCTCAAAGACTGAATGGAATTGTCTATTCGGAACCGGAATCGAGGGCTTCAAGAGCGTCGCCGTGTTGAACCGGGAACCTCAACAAAACATCTAACTGCCGACAGGATCGTCTTTCCTCTCGTTCGGTCCTTTATGACCTCACAGGAATTATCTTCTCTCCTCCTCCTCCTATCCTCCTCCTCCATCTCTCTGTCTGTCTTTGCCCTTGCGCTCCTCCTCCACCTCCTCCACTTCCATCTCCATCTCTCACTCTTCTCTTCATTAATCTTTCTCCCCTTTCCTCCTACTCTTCTAGCTTTGCTTCTTCCTATTGCATACATACATAGATACAAACATACATACAAAAATACATATATATTGTAATTACATATATAAATCCATACATAAGTATATACATATATAATCACATACATAATTACACACATATGTATACAAACATATATCAACAAACCTCTCACCACATGGTCAGCCTTAACATACTTTATTCTGGCTAAAAACAGTCTGACTCAGGCGATCTTCTTATGGTCTGAGAAGTAGTCTTTCTTGTACTGCCTAAACACATGTTGCTAATAAGACCCCATTGGGCAAAAGAACACGACTTTTTGTCCAGAACTGTCAGGCATAATGCTTTACGACTCGCTGGATAGGCTTAGTAAGCGTTAATAAATTCTTAGTAACGCCGTCATAGGATAGTTTAATTATGTATATAATTATTATGTCTGCCACACACGCCGGGCGGAGGGGGGAACGGGGTGGGAAGGGGAAGGTGGGTGGGGGAGAAGGGAGAGGTGGAAGAGGGAGAGGGGCTGGGGTAAGGGAGAATGGGAGGGGGGCAGGGTAGGAGTGGAAGGGGGAGAAGGGAGAGGGGGAAGAGGGAGAGGAGTGGGGTAAGGGAGAAGGGGAGGGGGCAGGGGAGGGAGGAGGGGAGGGAAGCACTGGGAGGGGGAGAAGGAAGAGGATGAAGAGGGAGAAGGGGGAGAAAGGAGGGGGATTGTAATGGAGTACAGCATTCTTTCTCGTTCAATTAAGTGACGTTCATCACAGCTGTATCTTTTGGCCAAAGACAGACTCTTTTGTTCAATTTGAGAGATAGACACCGGGGTCGACGTGGGCTCTTTAACGATCGAAACCCCAGCGTGGTTCAAGAAATACCCCATCAGATGAATGAAATTGTCTGACGCCTTTGAAAAATAGATCTATGAAATGCAACACCATATTAGAAGTGATAACTCCTTCAACCAGATATCCGTATCTATATTCATATTCATATGTATATATATATATATATATATATATATATATATATATGTATATATATACATATATAATATATATATTATATATATATATATATATATATATATATATATATTTGTATGTTCTGCCAAGGGATTCGAACCCTAACCTGTCCGTGCATAATCACGAAGTCAAGACACTAGCGACTGAGCTACGTGCGATGGTTCAAAAGGACTGTACAAGTCCCCGACCACACATCACGTAGCTGCAGAAGACGTAGTCTTAAATATTTGTATTTATATCCATATCCATATTCACATTAATACTTATATTCATATATATATATTTTCATATTCATGTTTATATTCATGTTCATATTCATATATGTATTCATATATATAAATATATATATATATACATATATATATATATGTATATATATACATATATATATATATATATATATATTCATATTCACATTGATACTTATATTCATATAAGTATATATATATATATATATATATATATATTCATATCTATATTCATGTTTCTATCCATATTCATATATCTTACGTCAAAACTGGAATTCACACGATAAGAAGGTTCAAAGATTAAAAAACGCCAACATATCCGTAGTGATCTTGTGTTCATTCAAAAAGAATTACTTTTAGGAGGATCTGATTCCTTCTTGCATATACCCCAGAATCCTTTACATCAGTCACATGACCCAGGGAGCCATTTTGTGGTCAAATCATTTTCGCTCGCGTTTATTGTTTGTTCTTGCTCTTGATTTCTGCTATTGGTTTGGTCACTGAATATGCTGGATTGTTGTGCATTTGGATGTGCCAATAGTCCCTTTATACAGAGTCCGTTTATGCAGTCTCATTTTACAGAGAGCTGCGACAGCTCCGGACGCGCCGCCATTTTGTGGCCATTTTGCGATTTTGTCGCAAATCTCTAAGAGTTTGTGTTGGCTTATCGTATTATCACACTAGGCTTTCACGGTCATCACCAGCGCCGACAGTTGAAAGTTCGTTTAAGTAAAAAGGACTTCGGTTACAATATTCAATTTTTTTTTTCAAATATTCAAATATCAAACCTATACGAATGTTAGGCATATTGCTGAAATGTTCTTAGACAAATCTAGATTTCTGTAAGCAAAGTCATATTTTAGTTATCCAAACTGAGGTTGGAGGTAGGATGTGGGATGAAAAATAACCCAGTTTGATAACTCCCTAACGCAAGGCGATTATATTCGGCTTAGAAGGACTTATGGTCTGTAAGGGATTTTTGTGATTTTTTTTTCATAGGTAAGGTATGTTCATTGGCAATACAGTATTTACATTGTTAGCCTACAGTAGCAACAACAACGGCAGCAGCCGCAACACCACCACCACCACTAACAAAATTAACAATAACAACAACAACAGAACACACAAAATATATCTACCACAAACCAAAACACTTCCCTCCCCCTACCTCTCCTCCTCCTCCTCCTCCTCCAACGAGCAATCCAAATTAAGTAGATAAATGATAAGGCCACACCCCCCTTGTTCTCTCCACCAATCACAGCGAACCTTGCCCAGCTTGCTTGCTCAGAACTGATCACGAGTGTGACCTTAATGAGACTGCCCTCAGTTGAAAGAAATCACGCTGCGCAGGCGACGCAGCACAGAGCATAATTCCTGTCGCTGAGTCGAAGTACAGTTTCTACTTCTCTCTTTCACTTGAAATGTTTCTAGATGTAATATCTCAGCTTATCAATAGAGAGAGAAGTTCAAACTGTACCTCAATTCATAAACAGGAAGTCTGCCTTTGCTCCCCTGTGCTACGTCGCCTGTGTCACCTACGCCTCAGTTTACGCTTAGGCTAAACGCCACTGGCCTGTAGGATTTAATACATGTATTCAACATGAATAAAAAATTAGCAAAAAAAAAAAAAAACGTTTTCGACATCTAAAACAAAATGTAGTACTCAGTAATGAATCCAATTGTCCTCTTGCGAATTTCGTCAAACGGTTTCAGTCAGCGGAGGGGGAAGGCTCCTCTCTCCTCCTCCCTTCTCCCCTAACCCCCCTTACACCCCTGACCCCCCTTACCCCCATTACCCCCGTTGCCCGTTAATCTGCTAATTACTTGCAGCTCGTGTAAGGCGTCGGGTCTCATGTTCGAACTCTTCGTCAAAGGGTGAGCCGGGAGAGAGGAGGAGGAGGAGGTAGGAGGAGGGGAGAAGAGGGAGAGGAGGTAGGGGAGAGAGGGGGAGGAGGTAGGGAAAGAAGAGAGGGGGAGGGGAGAGAGGGGGAGAGGAGGTAGGGGAGAGTGGAAGGGGGGAGGAGGGGAGGGAGAGAGGAGGAGGAGGAGGTAGGGGGAGGGAGAAAGGAGGAGAAGGAGGTAGGGGAGGGAGGAGGTAGGGGGAGGGAGAGAGGACAGGGAGGAAGTAGGTGGAGGGAGAGAGGAGGGGGAAGAGGTAGGGGGAGGGAGAGAGGATGCGAAGAGGTAGAGGGAGGGAGAGAGGAGTGGGAAGAGGTAAAGGGAGGGGGAAGAGGTAAGGGGAATGGGAGAGGATGTATGGGGGAGAGGAATGGAGGAGGTAAGGGGTAGAAAGTAGGGGGTTAAAAGGGATGTGGTAAGGAGAAGTTGGTAAGCAGTAAGGGATATGAGAGATGGATTAGGGATAAAGATTAGGGGATAGGGGTTAATGATTAGGGAATAGAGGATAAAGGATAAGGGGTAGGGGTCAGGAGGGATGTAGTAGGGGGTAGGGGGTAAGGGGGCATAGGGAGTAAGGGGTAAGGGGTCGGGGATAGAGGGTAGAGGGTAGAAATAAAGGGTAGGGGTAGGGGGTAGGGTATAGGAGGCAAGAGGTAGAGGGTAGGGGGTAATGAGTAAGGGGTAGGGGGTAGGGGATAGGGGGTACAGGGTACGGGGTAGTGGGCAGGGGGTAGGTTGTAAGGTGAAGAGGGTAGGGGGAAGAGGATAGGAGCGAGGGAGAAGTAGGGAGAATGTAGTAGAGAAGAGTTTGGTAAGGAAAGGAGAGTGAGAATCTGAAAAGGGTGAGGTAAGGGTGAGGGGAAGGTAAGGAGAGGAGAAGGGGAGATGAGGAGGGGAGAAGGGGAAATGAGGGAGGGAAAGAGGGAGGTAAAGGAGAGGGAGGGAATGGTGAGGGAGGTCAAGGGAGAGGTGAGGGAGGTCGTGGGGGAGGAGGTGAGGGAAATCGGGGGGGAGGTGAGGGAGGGAGAGTGGATTGTGAGAGAGAAAAAATGGGAGGTGAGGGAGGGAAAGGAGGAGGTAAAGAAGGGAGAGGGGGAGGTAAGGAGAGGAGATGGTGAGGTAAAGGAAGGAGAGAGAAGATATAGAAGAGAGAGAAGAGAGGGAAAAGAGAGAAGAGAGGGAAGAGAGAAGCGAAATGAAAGAAAAGAGAAAGGAAATGAGAGGATAAAGAGAGAAGAGAGAAGAGAAAATAGAAAAGAAAAAAGAGAGAAAAGAAAGAGTAAAGAAGAGAGAGAGAAAGAGAGAGAGAGAGAAAGAGAGAGAGAGAGAGAGAGAGAGAGAGAGAGAGAGAGAGAGAGAGAGAGAGAGAGAGAGAGATGAAGAAAATAAGATAGCTATGAAGATGACTTTTCTCTGACACCATGTCAGTATTGGTACCGTTCCTGTGAAAGGTGAATACTGTCTCGTGATTTCATTCGTTCATTTATTTGTTTACTTATTGATCTTATTATATACAAAAAAGACTTACAATTTTATTGGTGCCTAAAGACAAACGCTTGAACATACATAAGGGCGAATCAACTATCTATTAATATACTAAAATGACCTTAATAGAGTCCCACTGTAGGTCACTATAAACCATTATGATCCTTCAACCCATTTATCCACACAGATTGTGACTTTAAATAGTGATGTCATAGCTAGGATGCTAATGGTGATATCAGTGGTAATAGTAATGGGCGCGGTAATAGTATATTGGAAAATTCAGGCATTACTGATATTTTTCTGAATGTCGTCACATGATTTTATTAACAGGATTCTCTGATCTATGAAAGATTAAATCTATATTTGGACAATTCATCTATCGATGTTTATTTATTTTTTTATTTATCTATTGATTTATTCATATATATTTTTTTCCTATCTATTCTTTGCCTATTTATTTTGCTAATCAAATTCACTTAATTCACGTATTTATTGATTTATTTATGTATATTTTTTTCTATTTTATCTCCTGAGGATGTTATTTAGCTAGACCAGTGCTCTCTGCAGAAATGCAAGAAAACCAAAAATTCCTTTTATCCATTAAAGCAAAATTTTAAAGATTTAAACCACCCTTTGTGAACATTTCACCCACGGACGTTTGGGCATGCATTCTCAACCTTTCCCAGTGTTCCAACCCCCCCCTTCTCCTCCTCCTCTCCTCCTCCTCCTCCTCCTCTTCCTCCTCTTCCTTCCCCCCTTCTTCTTTTCTCTCCCCGTTCCCTCCTTTCCCCTTATTTAATCTCAAGCATATGTATCTCAACTTGTACTTGAAAAAGCTGTAATAAGCGAACCGTCGTACAAATAAAGGCTCCGTCCTCATATGGTGTTT
>NC_134785.1:60000-80000 GCF_046742065.1 Oratosquilla oratoria | reverse complement strand
CCCTTCGACTTGCCCTCCCTCCCTTCCTTCTTCCCTTCTTCCCTGCCTACCCGTTCCCGCATTACCCAACCGCAGCCGAGCCACAATCTCTCACCCGCTGCAAGAGCCGCCGCCGCCGCCGCCACCTCCTCCTCCTCCTCCTCCTCCTCCTCCTCCTCCTCCTGCTCCTCCACCTCCTCCTCCTCCTCCTCCTCCTCCTCCTCCTCCTCCTCACCTTCTCCTCCTCCTTCTCCCCCCTCCTCCTCTTTCTCACCTCCACCTCTTTCTCCCCCTTCTCCCCTCTTCCTCGCTTTCTCCTCCGCCTCCTCACCTCCTTCTCCTCCTCTTCCTTATCTCCTCAATCTCCTCTTCCTCTTCATCCTCCCCTTCTTCCTCCTCCCCTCTTCCCCCTCCACCTCCTCCTTTCTCCTTCTCCTCCTCCTCACCTCCTCATCATCTTTCTCCTCCTCCTCCCCTCATCTTTCTCCTCCTCGTCCTCCTCCTCCTCCTCCTCCTCCCCCACCCGGAGTGACAAGTGACAAGCTAATTGCCACCTTGGTACAGTTCCGCATGTGTGCCAACGGAGAATGGGGCAGGAGGTACTGGGAAGGGTCCAGTAGATGGTGGTGGTGGTGGTGGTGGTGGTGGGGGCGTGAGAGGGGAGAGTGGGAGAGGGAGGGTAAGAGAGTTGGAGAGCGGCAGAGTGGGAGGGGAGAAGAAAGAGGGTGGGAGGGGGAGAGGGGGAGAGGGGAGAGGGTGGCAGGGTGAGAGGGGAGAGGGTTGAAGGTGAGACACTGGGAGGGGAGATAATGGGAAGGGAGAGGGTAGGAGGGTGAAAGAGGAGAGTTTGGGAAAGGAGAGGATGGAAGGTTGGGAGGCTGGGAAGGAAGATACTGAAAGGGGAGAGGGTAGGAGGGTGGGAGAGGAAAGGCTGGGAGAGGAGAGGGTGGCAGTGGAGTGGGTGAGAGAGGAGAGGGTGAAAGGGTAAAAAAGGTGGGGGGTAGAGAGGTTGGGAGGGGAGAGGGTAGGAGGAGAGAGAGATAGGGAGAGGAGAGGGTGGGAGAAAAGATAATGGATGGGGAGGAAAGGGTGGGAGGTAAGAAAGTAGAAGGGGAGAGGGTGGGAGGGAAGAAAGAGGGAGGGGAGAGGAATGAGAGGGTGGGAGGGTGGCTGGGGAGAGGGTGGGAGGAGAAAGGGTGGGAGGGGAGAGGATGGGAGAGAGGGTGGGAGGGGATAGAGTGGGAGAGGAGAGAGTGGGAGGGGATAGAGGGTGGGAAAGGAGAGACCTTGGGAGGGAAATGAGGGTGGAAGGGGAGAGAGTTGGAAGGGAGAGAGTGTGGGAGGGGGAGAGATAGTGGGAAGGGAGATGGTGGGAGGGGAGTGGGTGGGAAGTGGGAGGGAAGAGGGTGGAAGAGTGGGAGGGAAGAGGTGGGAGAGTGGGAGGGGAGAGGGTGGTAGGGTGGAAGGATGGGAGGGAAGAGGAAAGAGGGTGGGAGGGAAGAGGGTGAGAGGGGAGAGAGTGGGAGGATAGGAGCGTGGAATTGGGGAGGATGGGATTGGAAAGGGTGGGATTACAGAGGGTGGGAGGGTGGAAGGGGAGAGGGTGTGAGAGTAGAAGAGGTGAGGGTGGGAGGGGCAGGGTAGAGGACGAGGGGAGGGGAGATGAATGGGCGGGAGAGGAGAGGATGGGAGAGAGTGGGAGAGAAAAGAGAGAGAGAGACTGGGAGGGGAAAGGAGGAGAGAGGAAACGAGTCAAGAAAGGGAAGGATAGGGAAAGGGGAAAGGTATAGAAAGGAAAAGGGGAGGGAAAAGGGAAGTGGAGGGAAAGGTAAGGTGGACAGAGAGAAGAAAGATAATGTATGGGAGAGTGGGAAGGGAGGAGGAAGGAAGAAAGGGAAGAGAAAGAGGGAAGAAGGGGGAGAAGGAGGGAAGAAGGGGGAGAGGGAAGGAAGAAGGGGGAAGGAGGAGGGAAGAAAGTGGAAGGAGGGGGGAAGAAAGGGGAGAAGGAGGGAAGGAGGGAGGAAGGGAGAAGAGGAGAAAAAAGGGAGAAAGAGGGAAGAAGGGAAGAAGGGGAGATGGAGGGAAGAAGGGAGAGAAGGAGGGAAGAAGGGAACAAAGGGAGAAGGAGGAAAGAATGGGCGAAGGAGGGAAGAAGGGGAGGAGAGAAGAAGAGGGAGAAGGAGGGAAGAAAGGGGAGGAGGGTAGAAAGGGGAGAAGGAGGGAAAAAGGGGGAGAAGGAGGGAAGAAGGGGAGAAGGAAAAAAGAAGGGGAAAAAGGAGGGGAGAAAGGGGAGGAGGGATGAAGGGGAGAAGGAGGTAAGAGGGGGAGAAGGAGGGAAGAAGGGGGAGAAAGAGGACACGAAGAAGAAGGAATGAGAAAGGGAAAAGGAAGAGTAAGAAGAAAAGGAAGAAGAAAGGGAGGATGGAGAGGAAGAAAGGAAGGAAGAAGTGGAAGAAGGGAATGATGGAGAGGAAGAAGGGAAGTAGGGAGGAGAAAGAAGAGAAGGAGGGAGAGGAAGGAGAGAAGGAGGGAGAGGAACAGGAGAAGAATGGGGGTGAAGAAGAGGAAGAAAATGAAGGAGAAGAAGAGAAAGGGAAAGTAGATGAGGAAGAGGAAAAGGAGGGAAGGAGGGATAGGAAGAAGGGAAGGAGGGAGAGGAAGAAGGGAAGTAGGGAGGAGGAAGAAGAGAAGGAGGGAGAGGAAGGAGAGAATGAGGGAGAGGATCAGGAGAAGAGGGAGGATGAAGAAAAAGAAGAAGAAGAAGAAGAAGAGAAAGGGAAAATGGAAGAGGAAGAGGAGAAGGAGGGAGAGGAAGAAGGGAAGTAGGGAGGAGGAAGAAGAGAAGGAGGGAGAGGAAGGAGAGAATGAGGGAGAGGATCAGGAGAAGAGGGAGAATAAAGAAAAAGAAGAAGAAGAAGAAGAAGAAGAAGAAGAAGAGAAAGGGAAAAGGGAAGAGGAAGAGGAGAAGGAGGGAGAGGAAGAAGATGAAGAAGAGGATGGGAGAGAGGAAGTGGAAGAGGAGGAAGCAAAGGAGGCACGTGGTAGTGAGCCAGTGATGAGCAACATCAGACCATCGATCTTGTTTCCCCCTAAACCCGCCCCTAAACCTCCTTAACTCCCTGAAACCAAAATCAAAGGTTTAATTGTATCAGTGACTTAATGAAGCTGTTAAGACTTATTAATTGGGTCTCAACAGTCTCAACTTTTCATTTACTTTATCAACATTTATTCTAACTGCCCACTTATTAGTTTTTATTGTTTATTTGCAAATGCATCTATTTATTTATTCATTCATTAACATGTTTTCTTTATCATTAGTTATAATCTTGAACACTTAGAATTCGTTAATCTATTAATTCATTTATTCATTTATTTATTTGTTTGTTTACTTATACTGTAGACCAAGGAAAGACTATATGTCGTTAGTAGCGGCACACTCGGCATTTCTCGCTAACATGCTACTTGCTTTTGCTACTTCGTTTGAGTAGAAACGACTTCGGTTACGATCTTTTGTTTTTCAAATTTCCAAATGTCAAATTATTCTTTTTGCGTCATAGAGTAAGAACCTGAAGGACGAACTAAGAGAAGTTAAACCTAGAATACCAATGTTAGACACATTGTTGAGATGTTCTTACGGAAGTCTAGAATATTGTAACCAAAGTAATTTCTATTTAAACGAAATAACAAAAGCAAGTAGCATGCTAGCCTAGTGTGCCGCCATCTTTAAGTGTGTCATCTTTTTGGAATAGAGGTAACCACAATGCCACGGGCCATTGTGTCATTCCATTCCCTCCTTACATTTCCTTCTCCACCTCCACCTACTCCACTTCCTTTCGTAGTACTCTATTGTTAAAAAAATCTATATACCAAGGAATTTTCCCCCTTATAAGGGAGGTAGCCAAATCAGAAGGCACGTACCCAACCCCAACCATTCCACCCCCACCCATCCCACTCCCATCCACCACCCTTTCCTCCCTCTCATCTTAGCTCCTCGTGGATGATGGGTCATCTTTGTATCCCGACCACTGCACATTGTATTGGGTCTGACGAAGAATATATATATATATATATATATGTATATATATATATACATATATATGTATATATACATATAAAGATATATATATATATATATGTATATATATATATATAAATATATATATATATATATATATATATATATATATATATAAATATTACAAGGATTACAAAGGCAAGCATGCCGACAGGAGACCTTTTGATCCATATCTAGGTCGGATGCAAAAAAAAAAAAATCATTAATAATAAATTAAAACTATAACAATGTAAATAACAATTAAAATACATAAATAAATGCATTGGTATAGTTGAATAACAAAACAAACAGGTAAATAGTAAATGATAATAAATTGACATATAACTAATAATAAATGAAAATCAGACAGACAAATTATAACAAAACAAAAACAAATAATATAACATAAATTATAATAATTACAGCATCTTACTTAGGTATTTATCTAAATGATTCTTAAAGCTTCGAACTGAACTACATTGCACTACCTGTGCAGGAAGTTTATTCCATTCATTAACTACACGGTTGGCAAAGTTGTTTCTACCTACTTCCAAATTGAATCTATTTCCGGACAGTTTGAGACCATTGTTTCTTGTCTGATTCTCATTCAATGTGAAAATTTTGTCACTTTTGATGTTGTCAATTCCCTTTAAAATCTTAAAGACCTGTATCAAGTCACCTCTGAGTCTACGCTTTTTTAGGGAAAACAGATTCATGTGCTTAAGTCGATTTTCGTATGATTTATTTTTGATATTTGGAATCAGTTTTGTGGCTCGCCGTTGTACTTTTTCCAGTCTGTCAATGTCTTTAATGAGATTCGGTGACCATACGGAAACAGCATATTCCAAATGTGGACGAACTAACGATTTATATAGCTTGTTAATGAGTGATGGACTTTTGAAATCAAAAGATCGCGCAATCAATCCCAGAATCTTATTTGCTTTCTCAGAGGCTGAAATACACTGCTTGGATGATTTGAGGTCGTTACTGATAATTACGCCGAGATCTTTTTCACTATCCACTTTTGTTAACGAATT
Source organism: Oratosquilla oratoria (assembly GCF_046742065.1). Classification (NCBI taxonomy): domain Eukaryota; kingdom Metazoa; phylum Arthropoda; class Malacostraca; order Stomatopoda; family Squillidae; genus Oratosquilla; species Oratosquilla oratoria. The sequence continues at coordinate 74,930 of NC_134785.1, read as the reverse complement.
TCCAAATAACTTGTAATCGTACTTGCTGTTATTTTTACCTATGTGCATTACCTTGCATTTACTTGTGTTAAATTTCATTAGCCACTTTTCAGACCATTGCTGTAATTTATCTAAATCTTCTTGAATATCTAATTGGTTTGAGTGATCATTTGCCATTCCGCACAGTTTTGTATCATCAGCAAATTTGGAAACAGTAGATTTTAGTCCATGGTCTATATCATTTATACATACTATGAATAGAAGTGGCCCAAGAACGGAACCCTGAGGAACTCCACTTGCAACACTTTTCCATCCAGAAGTTTTTCCATTTAAAACAACTCTCTGTTTTCGACCTTTCAACCAATTACTAGTCCAACCTAATAGGCTACCACTTATTCCATGCAAAGCTAATTTAGTAAGTAGTCTTTCGTGTGGGACGGTATCAAAAGCTTTTGCAAAGTCTAGATATATTAAATCTATATTGTTTCTTTTGTCATAATTCGAGACAACTGTGTTGTAGAATTCGAGTAAGTTAGTCACGCAAGAACGTTTCCGTCTGAAACCATGTTGGCTATCATTTATCAAACGGTTACTTTCTAAATGATATTCGATAGCATCTCTGATGATAGTTTCCATTATTTTTCCTACGATCGAAGTCAAACTAATAGGCCTATAGTTATTTGGTTTCTTTTTGTCACCTTTTTTGAATATGGGAGTAACGTTAGCTATGTATATATATATGTATATATATATATATATACATATATATAAATATATATGTATATGTATATACATATATATATATATATATATATATATATATATATATATATATACAAAGCGGTCCGAGTTTGAATCCCGCTCTGGGCTGAAATAATTTCAGTATCGCTGCGCTGCGAGTCGTTACTCCAGCTCTCGTGGGCGGGGAGTTGGGTGTGTGTGTGCGTGTAAGGTCACAGCATTACCCATAGATCGGTCATACGAGCTCTGAGTAAGACTCCAACCACCTCCAGCTCCCCTTCGGAAAGTATTGTCTTGTTCCCATAGGACAGCGTCTCCCAACCTGGGGTGCTGAAATCAATTATAGGGGGTGCTGGGAAGTAATGCACACTAAAATCACATTGATATATGTATCATTGATTACCTAGTTGTGCATATTTGACTTTTTCCATGCTATATTATCTTTCTAGGGTGTTCTTATATCTTCACACAAATAATATTGTCAATTTGTTTCAATTCTAAGGAATCAAGAAAATAAATCATCAAGCAGTACACTTCACTTTCTTTTATCTTTCTAATAATAGGATAGGGGTGCTGGACTGCTTAGACATGACAACAGGGGATGCTATGGTCGGAAAAAAGTTGGGAAACGCTGCCTTAGGAGTATGTCTCACAAATTAAAGACAATTGATCCATTCAAATCTACTCCCTTGTTGGTGGATTTCATCCACCACATCTCACCCGCTCACCCACTCCCTCCGTGACCCAAGTCGACTTCAACCTCTTGCTGACCTAACAAATAAAGGTTCATCGCCGCATTGAAAAAGATAAATAAATAAATTTGATCGTTTATTTCATCTGCTGTCTGACGGTTTTATTCTTTCGTGGACTCCTGCCCCTAACGCCCCTCTCCCTCCCCCCGCCATTTTCCACGGGGGAAGGGGGTCAAAAGCCACTAGGATTTTGGGCGGGGGTACCTTTCCTTTAAATATTCTAAATTATTCCGTAATAATTCAACTCATTCCTTCAACACGGCGACGTATTTTATTCATTAGTTTCTAGGAACAAATACTCGATTTTAGGTAACTCACGAGGTTCCCCCCTTTCTGAAAGGAGGATCAGGGGATCGAGACCCCCCTCAGGCTGGTATCAGAGTCCCACAGCTGTAAATAATCGTTTGTCTTTAGCCATGATAGAATGAATAAATGGCGTCAACGTATTGGAAGTGTTTGACCCTTTGCAGTCTATTTCTGTGCAATGTATACAAATTATGATGTACAGTTCACACCTCATAATTGCTAATTGCCCACTCCAAAGTTCAGGTGCGTGGCATCCTGTAATTTGGGGAGGTTTAATGATACGATCCTATTTCTTTAAAAAAAAGAATTGCTTTTTCTCCAATATTTTTTTCGATATTTTCTTCTCTTTTTTTTTTTTTTTTTCGAAACATTGATATTTCTCTTGAAGTTTTTTTTCTAGAATTTCTGCTGTTGTCGTTTTCTCTTTATTTTTGAAATTTTTGCTTTTCTTCTCGAAATGCTGCTTTTTCTTCTCGAAAATTTGCTTTTCTTTCTTTTATATTCTGCTTTTTCTTCTCGAAAACTTGCTGTTTATCTATATCTGGCTTTTAATTCTTGAAATATTGTTTTTTCTTTCACGAAATTTTGCTTTTTCTTCTCGAAATATTGGTTTTTCTTCCGAAATTTTTACTTAATCCGATTCTCGACCATGAAGACTAGCAAAATTTTATTGTCGATTTTACTTTAAATTATTCCTTAAACCATAATTAAGAAGTAGGAGGCTTACGTTGACAGACGCTTAACTGCGGCCGAAGCCGTTAGTTCTGTGTGACTGAGCCTCAGGGGTGTTTGACGCAAGTTTCTAGAACATCTGTATGTTACATATATATATATATATATATATATATATATATATATATATATATAATATTATATATATACATACATATATATGTATGTATATATACATATATATATATTATACATATATATATGTACATACATATATATGAATATGTATATGTACATATATATATATGTATATATATATATATATATGTATATATATGTATATATATATATATATATATATATATATATATATATATATATATATATATATGATGTAAGCGGAATAGGAAACACAGGAGTCTTAGTCTTGAGTTTATTCTGACTAGTTTCGCAGGTATGCTTTTTCAAAGGAATATGAATATACCTGCGAAACTAGTCAGGAATAAACTCAAGACTAAGACTCCTGTGTTTCCTATTCCGCTTACATCAACCTGTCAGAATGTCTCAACAATTATATATATATATTCGAATAATTCGCTAGTGGACAGCGACATCAATCATACAATCCATGACCGTCGCGCAGAGGATTCGAACCACCGCCTATAGACACAAGAGAGTCCACAGCACCCGCCTTTAACCACTCGACCACAGACGATCTAAAAGTGTACTAACTCGTAATCTAACTGATTACCGAGATTGGGGAGGTTGCTAACTGCCACCCATATAACCCCCATTTTTTACAGTACACCTAATCGCACCAGTGGGAATGGTAAGGACTAGATCGAATCCCCCTCACGCTTCGCCATCGTAACTATTCGAATAATTCGCTAGTGGACAGCGACATCAATCATACAATCCATGACCGTCGCGCAGAGGATTCGAACCACCGCCTATAGACACAAGAGAGTCCACAGCACCCGCCTTTAACCACTCGACCACAGACGATCTAAAAGTGTACTAACTCGTAATCTAACTGATTACCGAGATTGGGGAGGTTGCTAACTGCCACCCATATAACCCCCATTTTTTACAGTACACCTAATCGCACCAGTGGGAATGGTAAGGACTAGATCGAATCCCCCTCACGCTTCGCCATCGTAACTATTCGAATAATTCGCTAGTGGACAGCGACATCAATCATACAATCCATGACCGTCGCGCAGAGGATTCGAACCACCGCCTATAGACACAAGAGAGTCCACAGCACCCGCCTTTAACCACTCGACCACAGACGATCTAAAAGTGTACTAACTCGTAATCTAACTGATGTCGCTGTCCACTAGCGAATTATTCGAATAGTTACGATGGCGAAGCGTGAGGGGGATTCGATCTAGTCCTTACCATTCCCACTGGTGCGATTAGGTGTACTGTAAAAAATGGGGGTTATATGGGTGGCAGTTAGCAACCTCCCCAATCTCGGTAATCAGTTAGATTACGAGTTAGTACACTTTTAGATCGTCTGTGGTCGAGTGGTTAAAGGCGGGTGCTGTGGACTCTCTTGTGTCTATAGGCGGTGGTTCGAATCCTCTGCGCGACGGTCATGGATTGTATGATTGATGTCGCTGTCCACTAGCGAATTATTCGAATAGTTACGATGGCGAAGCGTGAGGGGGATTCGATCTAGTCCTTACCATTCCCACTGGTGCGATTAGGTGTACTGTAAAAAATGGGGGTTATATGGGTGGCAGTTAGCAACCTCCCCAATCTCGGTAATCAGTTAGATTACGAGTTAGTACACTTTTAGATCGTCTGTGGTCGAGTGGTTAAAGGCGGGTGCTGTGGACTCTCTTGTGTCTATAGGCGGTGGTTCGAATCCTCTGCGCGACGGTCATGGATTGTATGATTGATGTCGCTGTCCACTAGCGAATTATTCGAATAGTTACGATGGCGAAGCGTGAGGGGGATTCGATCTAGTCCTTACCATTCCCACTGGTGCGATTAGGTGTACTGTAAAAAATGGGGGTTATATGGGTGGCAGTTAGCAACCTCCCCAATCTCGGTAATCAGTTAGATTACGAGTTAGTACACTTTTAGATCGTCTGTGGTCGAGTGGTTAAAGGAGGTCTCTGTTGTCTCTCTCGTCTCTATAGGCGGTGGTTCGAATCCTCTGCGCGACGGTCATGGATTGTATGATATATATATATAATTTACAGTTACAAGAAATGACCTTGCAATAAAGGCTGTAACAAAGTTTGCGACACACATTTGAAAAAAAAAGGAAAAAAAAAATAGAAGAAGGACAACCTTAGAATTCCCAACGCAACGACCTGAGCACTTGTCTTTAGGAAAAGTTTGTGAAGAAGAATAAAATATTACAAATCGAAAAAAATAAATAGATAAATAAATGAATAAATAAAATTATTCACATATATGTGTATATATATATATATATATATATATATGTATATATATATATATATATATATATATATGTATGTATGTATGTATGTATGTATGTATGTATGTATGTATGTATGTATGTATGTATGTATGTATGTATGTATGTGTATGTATGTATATAACCAATAAGTAAATAAACAAATAAATAAATATATAAATAAATAAACAAGAAAATAGATACGTAAATAGATAAATGCATCAAAAGTAAAAAAAAATTACGCAAACGAAAAAAATATAAATGAACATTAAATAAATTAGAATAAGATATAGTAAATAAAAAAATACATAAATAGAAGGAGAGCGTAATGCTCATTATGGCTTCATTGTACATGTGATAATAATAAAGGTGGTGGTGGTGGTGATGATGGCGGCGGCGGTGGTGGTGGTGATGGTGGTGGTGGTGGTGGTGATGATGATGATGATGATGATGATGATGATGATGATGATGATGATGATGATGATGATGATGATGATGATGATGATGATGATGATGATGATGAATAATGATGATGATGATGATGATGATGATGATGATGATGATGATGATGATGATGATGATGATGATGATGATGATGATGATGATGATGATGATGATGATGATGAGAATGATAATGATGATGATGATGATGATGATTACGAGAATGATAATGATTATGATGATGATGATGATGATGATGATGATGATGATGATGATGATGATGATGATGATGATGATGATGATGATGATGATGATGATGATGATGATGATGATGATGATGATGATGATATGATGATGAAGGTGGTGACGGTAATGATGGTGATGATGGTGTGTTCAATGACACCTTGTGAATAAGAAAATGTGAAAATGAAATACAATAAAATAAAATAGAATACATTAATTAGAATGAAAAAAGACGATAAAATAATATAAAACGAAACAAAACTAAACGAAAAAAATAGAAAACAAAATTAAATAGAATAAAACTAAAATAAAGTAAAATAAAAAACAAGAATTTTTTATGAAAACAATCAAAAGCAAATAAATAAATAAATAGATAAATAGATACATAGATATAATAGAATTAGGCAAATGAATCTCGATTAACTTAATTATCGTCAGATGATTTTATTCAACCGAAGTTAACCTCTTCGACGTTTCAGGGTTAGTGAACGGGTTATATCGGAACAAGATTAACTCTCAAGATTAACACAAAATTAACCCTCAATAATAACAGATAATTAACACAAGATTAACACAAGATTAACTCAAGATTAACACAAAATTAACTAAAGATTAATTCAAGGTGAACACAAGACTAGCGCAAGATTAACATAATATCAACACAAGATTAACTCCAAATTAACCCTTAAGATTAATACAAGATTCATTCAAGATTAACTCAAGATTAACACAAGATTAAAGCAAAACTCAAGATCAGCTCAAGATAATTCAAGATTAACTCAAGATTAACTCAAAGTTGACACAAAATTAACACATGATTAATACAAGTGTAACTCAAGATTAACACAAGATTAACTCAACATTAACACAAAATCAACTCAGACTTATTGCAAGGTTTTCATGATTAACACAAGATTAACACAACTTAACTCCAGATTAAATCAAGATTAAGACAAGATTACCACAAGATTAACACAAAAATACCTCAAGATTAACACAAAAATACCTCAAGATTAACATTAAATTAACACAATATTAAGTCAAGGTTAAATGAAGATTAACACAAAATTAACTCAAGTCGTGTTGGTGACGTAAGGGAGAGCGACACTAAGACTCGTAACCCATTCAATACGGAGGAACCCTTAAAAGTTTATTCTGATTAATCATCAGAATGCTCACTGGCCGAGCGGATTAGAGCGTCGCCACCTGCGGCGGAGGTCGAGTTGGACCAAGGGCATGGCTCATTAAATCCTACGCTACAAAGAACAAAATAATGAAGGAGACTGCAAGAGACCCTAGGGCCTACACTAGGCAGTTCCATGTCCATTACCACCTATCATCCCCATCCTTTTCTGAAAGCAACCGATAGTTTCAGCGCTCACTACGTGGTTACTAAGCCTATTCCATTCATTAACCATTCTATTGGTAAACCACTTCTTGCCTATTTCCTTCTTAAATCTAAATGTGTCCAAATAAAATCCATTGCTGCAAGTCCTCTGTAAGGGGCACTGTCCTGGTCTGATAGGAGGAATTCGCGAGGTTAAATTGAATCAGTTATCAGGAGATTTTATTTGTCAAAGTGGCAATTACAGATTCCAAGCCCTGGACAGCCAACCTCATTGACTGAGAAATCTTTTTATTTCTTAGTTCAAATCCTCTAGAATAAAACAGTATTGAGAGGATCCAAAAATAATAATGAGACAATACAAGCTGTACTAAGCTAAGACAAGACAAGACAAGACAAGACAAGACAAGACAAGACGAGACGAGACGAGACGAGACGAGACGAGACGAGACGAGACGAGACGAGACGAGACGAGACAAGACAAGACAAGACAAGACAAGACAAGACAAGACAAGACAAGACAAGACAAGACAAGACAAGACAAGACAAGACAAGACAAGACAAGACAAGACAAGACAAGGCAAGACAAGACAAGACAAGACAAGACAAGACAAGATAAGACAAGATAATACAAAATAAGACAATATAAGACAATATATGACAAGATATGACAACATATGACAAGATATGACAAGATATGACAAGATAAGGCAAGATAAGACAAGATAAGACAAATTAAAACAAGTTAAGACTAGATAAGGTAATACAAGATAAGACACGATATTACAAGATAATAAAAAATTAAATAAGCTAAGTCTAAGATAATAAAAAGATAAGACAAGATAATACAAGACACGACAAGAAGATAATATATGATAAAATAAAGCAAAATAAAACAAGAAATAAACTTAAATGAAAATAAAACCAATTGAATAAAGTGATAAGTAAAATAAATTAATAAATGAATAGCATAGGATGAAATAAAGCAAGTAAAAGATAAAACAAGAAATTATAAAAGAAAATAAAGATATGAAAAACAGAGTAAAAATGAAATTAAGATACTAGTAGAACAGAGAGAAATAAGTAAAGTAAAATAGATTGAAACAATTACGACGAAATCAAACAATATATAATAATTAGAAAATAATATATATATATATATATATATATATATGTATATATATATATATTTTGGAAGTAGGCCGTTAATAATGCATGCGTTGTTAAAGTCAACAGCTGAGATAGCATTATTCTGTTTATAGAATATCTTTTCTATGTTACGCACTAATGTGCGGTCGTCTGGATGCAGATTTCTGAGTAGAGTACTGAAGTCCATGGTGTTTTCCTCTAGACGTCTTTCGGCTCTAATAAGCCATCTTCAGGAGGTGTTGTCTGGTTGAATTGTTGACAGAGAATGACGCGGTTTGATCGTGTGGCGGTATATATCGGCGGAGAGCGGAGTGCCCAAACGTCCGCCCGCCAATCAGCGCGCGGGGTGCATCCTCTGTCTTCTCGTTGGTAACGACGTTTCAGGTTGCTGCTGTATTAATAGCGGATTTTTTATTGTAAATTAGCACCGCTTCTGTCATCTTTAGTCTCTGGTGTCATTGTTTCTTTCAATGATGGCGGTGGTGCCTTCCCTTTGGTGTCTCTTAAGTGTTAGGCCATGCTCGTACCATATGGAAGGCACCACCGCCATCATTGAAAGAAACAATGACACCAGAAGACTAAAGATGACAGAAGCGCTGCTAATTTACAATATTCAAGTATGACAACGACGATAAGTCCATATATATATATATATATATATATATATATATATATATATATATAAGTAAATATATATCTATAGAAATATATATATACATATTTTATATATGTATATATATATTATATGTATGTATATATATATATATATACATATAAATTATTTGATAAACATCACCGCCATTGGTGATTCCATTCAAGTATGACAACGACGATGAGTCCATCAAGGAAACACACCAGCCTAACCACAAGCTAAGTTACCCTGGTTCTGTGTAAAGTAAAAAGTACGGACGGCAGTTAGTATTCGATTGGTTCCTCGGGAAGTAGAATAACTTCCAGGTTGGAGAATTTTATAGGGTCATCAGTCGGTAAGGCGATTGCAGTGAGATTTCACGAGCCCGGTTCGAATCCGGGTACGACAGTCGGAATTATTTGATCGACATCACCGTCACTGGTGATTATATATATACATATATATATGTATATATATATATATATATATATACATATATATATATATACATATATATATGTATGTTGATGAAGGTGGAAAAAGAAGTCACGGGTCTAGTTCCGAGTTACTGAGTTTATTCCTGACCGGTTTCGCTCTATGCTCAACTTGTCATAATGTACCAATATATATGTATATATATATATATATGTATATATATATACACACATATATATATAAATATACATATACATATACATATATGTATACATATATATATATATATATATATATATATATATTATACACACACACGAGAGCGCGCGTCACCGAATTGAAGTGGGCTAATTACACGAAGGACTTCGTCATCTTGACCAAGAATAAATTCTTCGCCAACGTTGATGATGATTACATCGAGCGGTCGTGAGGAGAGCATTAGCCCCTTTCAATACGGTGACGCACACTTATGCCCCCCCTTTTCTCTCTCTCTTCCTCTCTCTCATTCTCTCTCTCTCTCTCTCTCTCTCTCTCTCTCTCTCTCTCTCTCTCTATCTATCTATATCTCTCTCTCTCTCTCTCTCTCTCTCTCTCTCTCTCTCTCTCTCTCTCTCTCTCTCTCTCTCTCTCTCTCTCTCTTTCTTTCTTTATTTTTTAAAGGATAGGTGATCTGGCGGACCTGAGGGTAGCGATCTTGGTCCTAAATGGAGTCGCGGTCGACCCGGACCCTTTTCAAGTTGGAGTCCATATTTCGAGTAGGATAAGGTTGGATGTTTTACTTTTTTTAAGTGAAGGTACAAAGTATGTTGCCGTGTTGATGCGGCTAAAGTAAGCTCAAAGGGGATTGGTAATGGTGATGGTGATGGTGATGGTGATGGTGATGGTGATGGTGATGGTGATGGTAATGGTAATGGTAATGGTAATGGTAATGGTAATGGTAATGGTAATGGTAAGGGTGACGATGACGATGACGATGATGATGATGATGATGATGATGATGATGATGATGATGATGATGATGATGATGATGATGATGATGATGATGATGATGATGATGATGATGATGATGATGTGAGGGTGGTGGTGATGGTGGTGGTAATGATGTTAGTGGTGGTATGTGATGACGATGGCAGCGATGGTCGTAGTATTGGCGGTGAATCTTGAACCGTGGTTTTAATGCTTTAACTGGAGAGGAACCATGACTAGCTGAAACAACTGACGCAAACGTCTGTAATCAGCCAGAACAAAGACATCAAAGAGACCCAAAGAGGGCCACAATCCCCCAAAGCCTAGAGTCTCCCTCTCTACCCACGAATGGAATAGTCTTGGCAACCATGTAGCAAACGCAGAACCTATAGGTTGCTTTAACCCATTCAACTCAATTGACAAGATGTCTTGTCATTTGGTCAAATAAAACAAAAAATCATAATAAAACAACAAAATGTTTGATGATCAAACAGCACCAGAAAAATATGACGTCATCAGTCCTCCTCGCGGAGGACTGATGACGTCATATTTTTCTGGTGCTGTTTGATCATCAAACATTTTGTTGTTTTATTATGATTTTTTGTTTTATTTGACCAAATGACAAGACATCTTGTCATCGGAGTTGAATGGGTTAAGAGAAGGTTAAATAACTTTATGACTGGGAATGACAAGTGGTAATGGATATGGAACTGCCTAGTGTAGGTCTTATGGTCTCTTGCAATCTCTCTCATTCTTATATTCTCATGTTCTTATTCTGCAACCATATCGGATTCGTTCAACTTGAAGACTCTTCAGAGAGTCTTGGTCGGGGTCAGATACTCAAAGAAAATCCCCCAAGAATATTAACGATTTTTTGAATATGAAAGCCAGAAGGACATTTCTCCCCAGAGTCCATCTTGAGATGACGGCACACTAAGCTAGCATGCTACTTACTTTTGCTACTTCGTTTGATTAGAAACATCTTTGGTTACGATATTTTAGAATTTTGTAAGAACATCCCAACAATGTGTTAACATTTGTATAGATTTAATTTCTCCTAGTTCGTCATTCAGCTTCTCGGTATATGACGCAGGAGTAATTTGACATTTGGAAATTTGAAATACAAAAGATTGTAACCGAAGTCGTTCCTACTCAAAAGAAGTAGCTAAAGCGAGTAGTATGCTAGCGAGAAATGCCTAGTATGCCGCCACCTTAATAGGGTACATCTGTCCGTCCTTATCCAAAGGTTCGACTTAAACGAATCCGTAACAGCTCTGCTAAAGGTGACACGAATTAAAGATTAACTTTATAGATTTACTTATTTTGAATACTAAACGATTCTGACCCTCCGACAGGTGGCTCCAGGCATATAGAGCTCTCCTTTAAGCAGCTCCCTCGACCAAGACACAAACAAGGTCATCAGGGTGACCCAAACCAGGTCATCAGGGTAACGCAAACAAGGTCATCAAATTAAGACAGCAAGGCAAGACTCGTAGTAATGGATATCAATTGGACAATTTTAGCTTTATGAAGGAAATAGGCAAGAAGTGGTTTACCTATAGAGTGGTCAACGAATGGGATAGACTCAGTAACCATGTAGTGAGCCCTGAAACTATCGATTGTTTTAAGAAAAGTTTAGGCAACTTTATGGATAGGGATGGCAGGTGGTAATGGACATGGAATTGCCTAGTGTAGGACTTATGGTCTCTTGCAGTCTCCTTTATTCTTATGTTTTTATAACCAGATGACAGATGGTTACCTGAATGAAGGTATTATCGTCACTTCAACTTAACCCCTGATCTATCTAAAGAAACGCCAAGTGAGATCGAAGCCTATATTAGTACGAAGTTTCGCTCGTTACAACTTCACCATGCATTTGATAAATGCTCCGTTCTCACATGATATTTCTTTAGATTGAGCAGACTTGTCGGAAACTGCCAATTACATTCAACCCATTATATTTCTATTCTAGTTGACGCCAGGCGATTTTATTCAGCTCAAGGGAAGACAAGAGTCAAAACACGTGTCTCCATCAGGCTGGCAGATAAGGCTGCTTCACATTGGGCCGAATCTCGTCAACTGCTGTGCATTTGAATATCTAGAAGACAAATTTGGTTAAAGTATTCTTGATTCCCCTAGGAACATTTCATCGTTATGTCTAACTTTTGTAAAGGTTTAACCTCTCTTAGTTTGCCATTCAGTTTCTCGGTATATGACGCAAAGGTAATTTGACATTTGAAGTTTCGAAAACCAGACGATTGTAACCGAAGTCGTTTCTACTCAAATAAACTCACAATGGTTGGCAAGAACCAGCCTAGTGTAAAATGGCCTCTAGACAAAGTCACAATAGTACGTCACCTATCTAAAAGTACAAAATTGTTACCTGCCCCAACAGTTCTTAAATCGCACAATAGGGCAAAGGTGACTTCTTCGCCCACAGCTACTCAGCGCCTCATGGCGTAGGCTAATCACCTCATGTACATCATGTTCAAGGAATTGAAATGGATATTACCTCATGCAGACATCTCCACTCTTCCTCCTCCATCTCCTCCTCCTCCCTCCTCCTCCTCTTATTTTTCCTCTTCGTCAGACAGTCCCTCCTTTGGGAAGCCATAGGTCTTCGAGCAAATGCCTCCGAGAATCTAGACATTACCTTCAGCTTATTGAAGGAGTCAAAGAATCCTGACACAGACACCATCTCCTCGTCCTCCTACTCCTCTCCCTCTCCACCCTCCTCCTCCCACTATATTTATCCTCACAGTCCTTTCCAGCTCCCCCTTCCTCCTCCTACCCCTCCTCGTCCTCTTTCTTTTCCTTCAGAAACCCGTACAAATGTCACCGAACTCCTACAGGTTATATTCCCTTTACAAGAGCAAGAAAGGACGCAGATACCTCCTTTCCTTCATCACACAGCTCCTCCACCTTCAGACAGCTCTTCCTCTTCCTTCAGACAGCTCCTCCTCCTCCTCCTCCTCCTCCTCCTCCTTCAGGCAGGTTATCCTCCTTCAGATAGGCCCTCCTACTTCAGACAACTCTTACTCCTTCAAACAGGTCCTCCTCCTTCAGACAGCTCCTCCTCCTCCTTCAGACAGCTCCTCCTCCTCCTTCAGACAGCTCCTCCTCATTCAGACAGCTCCACTTCCTCCTCATTCAGACAGCTCCACTTCCTCCTCATTCAGATAGGTCCGCCTCCTCCTCCCCCTCCTTCAGACAGCTCCTCCCCCTTCAGACATCTCCTCCTCCTTCAGACAACTCCCTTCCGACAGCTCCTCCTCCTCCTTCAGACAGCTCCTCCTCCTACAGGAAGTCGTACGTCTTCAGACAAATGCTCGTTGTAATCATCGAACTCCTCGGCACACGTCAAGTCATCGTGTGGCACTGAACCGATTTTAGAGCTTACGCCAGGAGGCTCTAAGCTGTAGCTAAAAACCGTCACCTTTGCCCTGGGTGCAAACATAGCTTGGGGATGTAGTAGTTACCGGTACATGTTGTGGTATCACACTCCGAGAGAGCTGGGGCCGGAAACGCACACACACACACACACACACACACACACACACACACACACACACACACACACACACACACACACACACACACACACACACACACACACACACACACACACACACACACACACACACACACACACACATATATACATATATATATATATATATATATGTATATATATATGTATGTATATATATGTATATAAATATATACATATGTATATATATATATACATATATATATACATATATATATACATATATGTATACATATATATATATGTATATACATATATATATACACATATATATACATATCATTACGCTGACGTGGTAATGTGTTTTGATTATTCCAAGATCTTCAGTATTGTGGGGCAGACTTTACATATTCTATTCTTCCAAGAACAACATGAACTTGTTATACCGACTTGAACGTGCCCTTCGACGATCGCGACAGTCTAAGGCGTTCCTTGCCAGACAGGCGAAGACGCCAACACCTCAAAAATACGTTTTCTGTGAGCGCCTCATTTGGTCAAACTCTGGACAGCGATGACTGAAAACATAGTTTTGGCGTCTTCGCCTGTCTGACATTGAACGCCTCAATTATATAATCGATTTTGCAATATACACTGTATTGAAGTTGCGTTAATTTCCCTTCCATAGATACACGTGTACCTCTTCAATACGTAAACACTTTTCCAGGTTTCTGTTTAACTAGGGTTCGTTTCACACGTATCGACTTTTCGCCGTGCGCCGTCCACGACACGACGTCATGCTCTCAAATCACCATAGGTGTCTATGGATGCTTTCACACGTCACGACCACAATCCCGACCACGTGTGAAAGCGTCCATAGATACCCATAGTGATTTGAGAGCATGACGTCGTGTCGTGGACGGTGCACGGCGAAAAGTTGATACGTGTGAAACAAGCCAGATCAAGTTAAAGATCATTTGATTCAGTCGAAGGTCAATTGGGACGTCCAAAACCCCGCTTACCAAGTTGGACAAAGATGACATAAATAACAAAATAACAACACCAACAATAACAGAGATAACAGGAGATTTTCTTTATTATAAAGAAGGGGCCCTCAATTTTTTTTCCGACCAAAGACCCATTTTGCAACAGAAAATAAAGCGAGGAACTCCCTCATATAACTGGTAGACACCAAAGGGGCTCATACACAAACACAAAATAACAGTTAATGATAAAAACATGATTACAGAAATAATCAATACACAAAGACTTTTTTTCTTTCTTTTTCCGACGACTCCTGATACGCTCCTGATGGCCGCTGGAGGTACGTAATGTACTGTATACTG
>NC_134785.1:50000-55000 GCF_046742065.1 Oratosquilla oratoria | reverse complement strand
CTGACCTGGCATGGCCTCACTTGACCCGTGACGTCACACAGGACTTCGACTTCACTCAGCCAATGGGAATATCCCAGACCAGTGACGTTTGGGCATCCCACTTTCCCAGATCACACACACACACACAAACACACACACACACACACACACACACACACACACACACACACACACACACACACACACACACACACACACACACACACACACACACACACACACACACACACACACACACACACACACACACACACACATAATAGAAAATGCTAGGACCAACTTAAACTATTTTACAGGTATGTGAATGGTAAACTAAAAGAATAAACACGAAATAGTGAAACTGCGTCAAGGGAATGAGGAATACATAGATGTAGATATGGCTGAAATTATGAACAAACATTTTAAATCTGTATTCATAATTGAAAGTACACAAAAGTGGAAGAAAAGACAGAGAGAAAGACCCCCCCAATGAAAGAAATAACTGTGACGCAGAAGGAAATTAGAGCCCAAATAAAAAACATTGACGTCAGAAGATCACACGATCCGGATGGAATTGCAAAATGGATATTAAAAGAATGTATAGATGAACTAACAGACAAAATATATAAGATAATTGATTACTCACTCAAAGAAGGAAAGGTACCACAAGATTGGAAAAATGCAAATATTGTACCAATATATAAAGGAGGGGACAAGGAAAATCCAACTAACTATAGACCGGTCTCCCTTACAAGCACAATAGCAAAAATATGTGAAAAAGTTATCAAAAGTAGATGGATTAAATATCTGGAAGAAAATGATATACTGAATCCAACACAATTTGAATTTAGACACGGATGATCGTGTGCCACTAACTTGATTTGCTTTTACTCTAGGCTAATAGAAATAATGCAAGAAAGGGACGGATGGGGTGATTGTGCTTTCCTAGATCTACATAAAGCATTTTATAAATTACCACACAAAAAGCTACTAAAAAAATGAATCAATAGATAGTGTTCAAGGAAAGTTCAAGGAATGGATGGAAGATTTTTGACCGGGAGAAAAAAGAGGGTGGTACTTGTAGATAAATACTCGACCTGGGAAGTAATGATAAGTGGAGTTCCACAACGTTCTGTATTGGCTCCAATTATGTTTGCCATATATATAAATGACATGGATGAATGTATGGAATGTTATATGAACTTCTTTGCAAATGATGCAGAAGTACTAAAGAAAGTAAGTACAGAGGAAGACTGTGAATCACTACAGAAAGACCTGGATAAAGTCTGGGAATGGAGTCAATAGTGGGAAGTGAACTTCAACATCAAGAAATGTAGTATAATGGAGTTTGGAAAAAGTAGAAATAGAATATCGGGGCAATATGAAATTGGTACAAAGTTAAAAAAAAAAAAAAAAAATAGCTCGGAAAGGGACCTAGGAGTGACTGTCAGCAAAGACATGTCACCAGACAAGTATATTAACATAACAGTCAGAGAAACCTTCAATCTACTAAGATCAATGAAAGTGGCCTTTGATTACTTGGATGAGGAAATGGCAAAGAAGATATAGTTACACTGATAAGACCAAGGTTGGAGTACGCTGTAACACTATGGACACCTACTACTAAAAAGAATATAAAGAAATTAGAAAGAATCCAAAGAGCAACGACAAAGATGGCACCAACACTCTCCAAATTTACATACGAACAAAGATTGTCCAAACTCGAACTACCAACCCTGGAACAAAGAAGAGAAAGAGAAAATCTACTGACCATTTACAGAATTATGAAAGGTGATGGAACTCTTCGACAGAGATGATTTATTAAAGTGGGATAAGAGAAAAACAGGAGGACATGAAAAGAAACTCAAAAAGTATAGTTATAGAAGAGATCTGAAAAAGAATAGCTTCCCACACAGAGTAGTGGATTTCTGGAATAAATTGGATGAGGCAACAGTGTCTGCAAAAAATATACAAGAATTTAAGAACAAACTTGATGGTGAAAGATACAAAGACGGGTTACTACGAGCATAGCTCTTCCTGTATAATACAACTAGGTACAACCAGGTAAATAAACACACACACGTTGGACTTCGTTTCAATCTCTCGGTGGGTGTTATGATTTATTCTTTGTGTCACCAGAGGATTTTCTTCATCTGAGGGAAACCTTCTCAAGAGAACTTACAGGGATAACGACCTAGCAATTAAACTGAAATAGAAAAATAAATAGAAATAAAATAAAATAATATTAGATAATATAAATATGAAATAAAATAAGATGATAGAAAATAGAATAAAGTAAATATAAAATGAAATTAAATAGAATAAGATAAATTATAATAAAATAAGATAATATGGAGTGAAATAAAATAAGATAAATTATGATACAATAGAATAAAGCAAAATAAAGTAAAATAAAATAAAAAAGACAAGATGAAAGAGATGTAATAAAATTAGATGGAATTTTATCAAATCAAATACAATTAAATAAGATCAAATAAAGTTAAATATGATAAAATAAGATTAACTAAAATAAAATAAGTAAAATTAAATAGATTAATAAATATAATAAATATAATAAACAAGATACATAAGATAAATAAAATAATAAAATGAATAAAATGGGATAGAATAATTAAACAAACAAAACAAAATAAAATAAAACAATAGAATAAATAGAATAAGATATGATAAAAATCAAAATAAAACAAAACAAAGACAAACAATTAAAGAAAACAAGAAAAATCGCCTCAAGTTTCACCATACATACACCAAGGGCTTTTCCCCTCTCCACCTTACCAGGGAGGTAGCCAAAGTCAAAAGGCATAGATCCACTCCCACCAATTTCATCCCCACCCACTCCCCTCCTGTTCACCACCCCTCCCTCTTTGCCTCTGGTGGTTTATAATACATGAAAAATGACTCGATGTGTAATGAAAACTTACTACATTTGATCTACGGCCTCAGATTGGCCCTCCAAGTCACTAATTAAGAACATAGGAACATAAGAATGAAGGAGACTGCAGGAGACCATAAGGCCTAAACTAGGCAATACCATGACATAGGCCTTGATTCATTGTTTTGATTCATCGGTGTGGTTACTGCAGAAAGCTCGAACTGGGTTCGAACATATTTCGAAGCTTATTGAAGAGTCATGTTTCATTAACTTTGCTAAACGTCGTATGAAACGTATTAAGAGAAACAGTTTCGTTTTAGCTTCCATTTATTTATCTATTTATTTATTTATTTATTCATTTATTTATTCATCTATTTATATATTTGTTTATTTATTCATTTGTTTGTTTATTTATTTATTTATTTATTTATTTATTTATTTATTTATTTATTTATTTATTTATTTATTTATTTATTTATTTATTTATTTATTTATCTATTTCCATTTTATTTTTTTTGTCTACGGTCTCCATCCATGTCTCTAACTCTAGCTCTATCTCAATCACTGTCTTTATCTCTATTTCTTTATTTCATTATTTTGTGTATGTGTGTGTGTGTGTGTGTGTGTGTGTGTGTGTGTGTGTGTGTGTGTGTGTGTGAGTGTGTATTCACTTGGTCTTTTGGTCTTTTGGATCACGTGTTGGACTCGTGATCGACAGCTATTTCCCTCTTGGAAGAGAGCTCAGAGCTCGTAGGTCCGATCTATGGGTAATGCTATGACCTTGCACACACACACACACACCCAACTCCCCGCCCACGAGAGTCAGAGTAACGACCCGAAGCGCAGCGGTACCGAAATAATTTCGGCCCTGGGCAGGATTCGAACCATGAGGTGCGGGCCACTATTGTGGCAGCTCAGTACTCTACCAACTACGCCACCGAGTGTGTGTGTGTGTGTGTGTGTGTGTGTGTGTGTGTGTGTGTGTGTGTGTGTGTGTGTGTGTGTGTGTGTGTGTGTGTGTGTGTGTGTGTGTGTGTGTTGTGTGTGTGTGTGTGTGTGTGTGTGTGTGTGTGTGTGTGTGTGTGTGTGTGTGTGTGTGTGTGTGTGTGTGTGTGTGTGTGTGTGTGTGTGTGTGTGCGCGTACCTGTCTTTATCTGTGTATGTTTGTGCCTGTCATTCTCTCTCTGCCTGTCTGTCTGTCTGTCTCCCTATCACTATCTCTGTTACTGTTATTCGATGAATGAATGAATGAATGAATGAATGAATGAATGAATGAATGAATGAATGAATGAATGAATGAATGAATGAATGAATGAATGAATGAATGAATGAATGAATGAATGAATGAATGAATGAATGAATGAATGAATGAATGAATGATGGAAAGAAAGCAGGGAGAATGGAGCAGAGAAGGAAGGAAAGAAAGGAGGAGGGAAAAAAGGAAGGAAATAAGGAAGAAAGGAAAGAAAAAATGAAGGAAAGAAGGAAGGAGGGAAATAAGGAAGGGGGGAAATAAGGAAGGAAGTATGGACGGGAGGAAGGGAGGAATGGAGGAAGGAAGGACTGAAGGAAAGAAAAAAGGATGGAAGGAAAGAATGAAGGAAGCAAGAAGAAGGAATGTAGGAAGGAGGGAAGGAAGGAAGGGAAGAAAAAGGAAGAAAAAAATGAAGAAAAAGATGAAGGAAGGAAATATGGAAGTAAAGGAGGAAGGAAAGAAGGAAATAAAGGAGAAAGGAAGGAAGAAAAGAAAGAAGACAAGAAGGAAGGAAAGAAAAAAGGAAAGAAGGAAGGAAGGATGGAAGGAAGAAAGAAAGGATGAAAGGAAGTAAGCAAAACAAGAAGGAGGGAAGGAGGAAAGGAAAGAAGTAGAGAAGGAAAGGAGAAAGAAAGGAGCGATGGAAGGAACGAAGGATGGAAGCAAGGAAGAATGAAAGGAAGGAAAAAATAAAGAAAGGATGGAAGGAAACAAGCAAGGAAGGAAGGCGGGAATGATGGAAGGCAGGAAGGAAGGAAGGAAG
Organism: Oratosquilla oratoria; assembly: GCF_046742065.1. Classification (NCBI taxonomy): domain Eukaryota; kingdom Metazoa; phylum Arthropoda; class Malacostraca; order Stomatopoda; family Squillidae; genus Oratosquilla; species Oratosquilla oratoria. Next base: position 50,110 of record NC_134785.1, on the reverse strand, counting down.
GAAAGGAAGGAAGGAAGAAAGAAAGGAAGGGAGGAGGGAAGAAAGGAGGGAAGGAAGGAAGGAGGAAATAAAGAGAGGAAGGAAGGATGAAGAGATGGAAGGAAGGATAG
>NC_134785.1:40000-42500 GCF_046742065.1 Oratosquilla oratoria | reverse complement strand
CCTCGCGAATTAACAGATCGACAGACCTCGATGTCATCAGCCTAACCATCTGTCCTTTTATTGCTACATCCGACCATGAAATTGGAAGAGACGGAAATGAATTATATGCAAGGTAACACATGAACAGGCGATGATAGATGCAATAGCGGTGAGGGAGGAAAACGAGGTGGGGAACCGAGAAGTGTGAAAAAGAGGAGGACCAGTGTTCTTCCTGTGATAGGAGAGGAGGAGGAGGAGGAGGAGGAGGAAGAAGAGGAGGAGGAGGAGGAGGAGGTGGAGGAACAGGAGGAGGTGGAGGAACAGGAGGAGGGCTAGGAAGAAAAAGAACTACTCAAGAAAACAACCCTTTCTCAATTGGGACATCGACAACATGATGACAACATGGAGCAGGAGGAGACAAGGAGGAAGGGGAGGAGGAGGAGAAGGAGGAGGAAAAAGAGGAGGAAGAAGAGGAGGAAGAGGAGGAGGAGGAGGAGGAGGAGGAGACGAGGAAGAAAAAGAACTACTCAAGAAAACACCCTTTTTCAGTTGGGACATCGACAACATGATGACAACATGGAGGAGGAGGAGAAAGAGGAGGACGGGGAGGAGAACGAGAAGGAGGAGAAGGAGGAGGAGGAAGAGGAGGAAGAGGAGGAGGAAGAGACGAGGAAGAGGAAGAACTTAAGAAAACCGTTTCAACTGGAACATCGACAACATGGTGACAACGTGGAGGAGGAGGAGGAAGAGGAGGAGCAGAAGCAGGAGAAGGAGGAGAAGGAGGAGGAGGAGGAGGACGAGAGAGTGAGGTAAAGGATGTAATCAAGAGATATATACTGGTTCTCGACTCAGGAAGCGATCACGATTTGGAGGAATGATGAGGATGACGGGCGAGCTTTTGAGAGCGGGTCGGACTGCAAAAGGAAATGGAAATGAAAGGAATAGAAGCGCAAGTGCGGATACCAATTTTCGCGGAGCAATTTATCCATATAACGCTCGCATTTGTTACCCAAGAAATTAGGGAAGAATTTATATCTCCCTAAGTGCTAAATGTAAATTCGTGTAATTTGAGTAAGTATAGATCATTTTTGATTTATGAAAGGTGATGGACATTTGGGAGAAGATGGATATAAAGGGTTGATATCTGGGAATATATAGTATTACGTTTAAAACCGCATCTGATGGGAAGGTTGACATGTGCGCACACATATGCATATACGCGCGCGCACACACATGCGTATGCACGCGTACACGCGTACACACACACACACACACGATCTTCATAAAACTTCAGAACTAGTTGCTTTGAACTCACGAAAGCCTTGTGGGTACACATCCACCTGCTAACGTCAAAACATTTTAATCCCCGAATTTTAATAACTAATTTTCATCCTCTTAGCTAAAAGGACATCCTTAGATACTTTATTCTGGCCAATGCTAAACGAGTTTATTCATTTAAAGATAGATGCCACTGTTTAAGGTAGCGGCACACTAAGCTAACATGCTAATTGCTTTTGCTACTTTGTCTGAGTGGAAACGACTTTGTTTACAATATTCTAGACTTCCGTAGAAACATCACAACAATGTGTCTAACAATCGAATGGTTTAATTACTCTTAGTTTGCCCTTCAGTTTCTCACTCTATGACACACAAAGAGTGGTTTGACATTTGAAAATTTGAAGAAAAATAAAGATCGTCACCGAAGCCGTTTCTACTCAAACGAAGTAGCACAAGCAAGTAGCATGCTAGCGAGAAAGGTCTAGTGTGCCGCTACCTTTATAGTCCGTGGTTCGTCGTCTTTGATAACTCCCCTTTCTACCGGGTGGCATTTTATTTTATTTTTTTTTAATTCTTCTGCCTCATCAGGCTATCTTATTCACCTCCGGTCGTGAAGGTGTTGCGGACAATTTTGATGACTCTCCCTTTTTTTTTTTTTCTAAAAGGGTTCATTCATCTTCGCAGCACCTTTGTTTGGAAATTAACAGTTTGACTAAGACATCAACTGACATTAGATAATATTTGACGGATCTAGATTTGAATCGTCGACTATAAACCGTTTCAATTATTTTTTTTACCGTTAAGTAGAATATCCTTTGCTAAGATAATTTTTTTTTTTTTTTTTTTTTTTTTTTTTTTTTTTTTTTTTTTTTTTTTTTTTTTTTTTTGTTTTTTTTTGTTTTTTTTTACTATAAAGCAAAATCTCCTTTACTAGGATAGTCTTTTTTCACCATGAAGTAAAATCTTCTTAGCTGGGATAATGATTTTTTTTTTATCATGAAGTACATTTTTCTTTCCCAGGGTAATGTTTGTTTGTTTTGTTTTGTTTTTCTTTTCTTTTTTTTTTTACCATGAATTAAGATTTTCTTTGCTGGGATACTTTTTTTTTTTTTTTTTACCATGGAGTAGAATCTCCTTCATTAGGATAATGTCATTACAGACGATTCCACTCAGTTTAGGATAAAATATGAATTTGAAGATTAAGAAGAGTGAAAAGTATGAGAGTAAGGAAGTTAAGAGGAGT
>NC_134785.1:10000-20000 GCF_046742065.1 Oratosquilla oratoria | reverse complement strand
CGAGGGGATAGGAGGGGAGGGGGAAGGGGTAGAGGATGGGAGGTGGGGAGAGAGGAGGGCGTAGGGGTAAGTAGGGGAGGACGGGAGGCGAGGGAGAGAGGAGGGAGGAGAGCATAGGCAGGAGGGTGAGAGGAAGGGGTGTGAGGTGGGAGAGGAGGGGAAAAAGAGGGGGAGAGTAAGGGAAGGGGAAAAGAGGAAGGAGAGGAGGGAAAGAAGAGGAGAGCAAAGAGGGAGAGGAGGGGAAGGAAGGGAAGAAGAGGAGGGAGAAGGGAGGAAAGGAAAGGAGGGGAAGAGGAGGAGGAGAGGAGGCAGAGAAGGGGAGAGGAGAGGAGGGGGAGAGGAAAGGTGAGAAGACAGGGGACAGGAGAGGGAAGAGGTGAGGGAAGAAAGGTGAGGGAGGTAGAGGAGAGGAGAGGAGGAGAGAGAGTAGGGGAGAGAGTAGGGTAGAGAAGAGGAGGCGTGGAGGGAGAAAGGAATGGGAGAGAAGGGGAAATGAAGGGGGAGAGGAATGGAAGAGGAGGGGGAGTGGAGGGGGAGAGGAATGGAAGAGGAGGGGGAGTGGAGGGGAGAGGAATGGAAGAGGAGGGGGAGTGGAGGGGGAGAGGAATGGGAGAGAAGGGGGAGAAGAGGGAGGAGGGGGAGGGGAGGGAGGAGGGGGAGGGGAGGGAGGAGGGGGAGGGGAGGGAGGAGGGGGAGGGAGGAGGGGGAGGGGAGGGAGGAGGAGGAGGAGGGGAGGGAGGATGGGGAGAGGAGAGGATAGGGAAAGGAAGAGAGGGGGAGGTGGGGAGGATGAGGTGGAGGAGAGAAGAGGGGAGAGGAGTGGGGAGAGAGGGAAGAGGAGTGTTTACTTAACTAAGCTACATTTAAGAAAACAGGGCAGAAGATGAACTAACACTACTGCTTTCACTATCCTATCCAATTGCAGTCAAATGCCGGGTTGTCAGATCTTTTATTGCAAGGGATAATATTTTATTTGCGGATTGGATTCCAAGTATTTATCTAAGCGATTTTTAATATTGTTATTGCGGTACTTTCAACGACAGTGGAAGGCAACGAATTCCACACATTAACAATCCGGTTAAAGAAGAAGTGTTTTCTTTTATTCAAAGAGAATCTTTTGCCAATTACTTTAAAATCGTGACGTCTTCTTGTACTTGATTGGTCTAATAAGAAGTAATCTTCGACATTGATGTCGTCAAAGCCTTTGAGCATTTTAAAAACCTCAATCAAATCTCCTCGCATTCTTCTTTTTGAAAGTAAGAATAAGTTTAGACTTTTAAGTCTTTCTTCATACGGCAGATTTCTCAACCTTGGTATCATTTTAGTCATTCTCCGTTGCACTCTTTCTAGTTTACTAATATCTTTCTGGTAGTATGGGGACCAAAATTGTACACAGTATTCGAGATGGGGACGGACCAAGGAATTATAGAGGTTTAGCAATATTTTTTTCTGATTTATTTTCGAAGACTCTTCCGATGAAGCCAACCAATTTATTTGCTGTTTTAACAACTTCTGAGCAATGTTGACTTGGCTTCAAGTCATTTGATATTAAAACTCCTAGATCTTTTTCTTTAGTTACTGAATCCAGTATTTCGCCATTCATTTGGTATTGGATGTGATCATTGTTACTTCCAATGTGCATGACTTTACATTTGTTAACGTTAAATTTCATTTGCCACTTGCTAATCCAGCTTGATAATCTGTCTAGATCGGATTGCAGGGTTTCTTTCTCTTTGGTGGTTGTTACTTTACCTGTAATTTTTGTGTCATCAGCAAATTTTGATACTTTGCAGAGGAGGCCGTCGTCTAGATCATTTACATATATTAAGAACAAAACGGGTCCCAAAACTGATCCTTGCGGTACGCCACTTTTAATGTCGAGCCAGCTAGATGAGACCCCGTTGATTACAACTCTCTGTTTTCGCTCAGAGAGCCAATCTTTAATCCAGTTGTGGATACTGCCAGAAATACTGTGCGTTTTTAATTTGTCGAGCAATCGTTTGTGGGAAACTTTATCGAATGCCTTCTGAAAATCTAGATAAATTATATCAACAGATTTACATTCCTTGTATTTGTTAAAGACGTCATGAAAGAAGTCGAGGAGAATAGTTATACATGACCATTTGCTACGGAAGCCATGTTGCGAATCTTTCATAATTTTATTTTCTTCTAAAAATTTCACTACACTGTCGCGGATGATTGTCTCTAGCAGTTTACACACAATCGAAGTCAGGCTAATCGGTCTGTAGTTGCCTGGTTGATTTGTCCCCTTTCTTGAATATTGGTGTTACGTTAGCACATTTCCAATCTGATGGGACTTTACCAAGTGCTAAAGATTTGTTGAAAAGGATGCACAAGGTTTTACTGATTTGATTTTTCACTTCTCGCAGAATTCTAGGTAAGGAGGGGGAAAGGCGGGGGAGAGGTTGGGAGAGAGAAGGAAGTAGAGGAGGGGAGATGAGAGGGGTAGAGGAAGGGGAGAGGAGGTGGAGAGATGGGGAGGTGGGGAGGTGAGGGAGAGGAGGGGTGAGAGAAACTGGGGTGCTCGTGGAAGAAGGGTGAAAATGTCTGGTGGGAAGACGGAGGTAGAACTCCCTTGGGGGGCCTCCTTGTGGGGTGGGGTTGGGGGTTAGGGGGGCGGATGGGAGGAGGGATGAAGGGAGGGGGAGTGAGGAGGGGGGGACCAGTCCCCGGTCCCACCCGGACGCGGCCCGCCGCAGTTCAACCTCCGGAACAATGCGAAGTTCCCACAAGCGGAGTTAACATTCGCACGCTCGTACAGTAGATTGAGTAAATACATGAGTTTATTTAAATTGGTATGATCATACATATGGAGGCGCGAGCGCGCGCGCACTCACACCCACACTCACACAGACACAGACACACACACACACACACACACACACACACAGACACACACACACACACACACACACACACACACACGCATTAATATTATATATATATATATATATATATATATATATACATGTATATATATATACATGTATATATATATACATATATATATACATGTATATATATATATAATATATATACACCTACATATATATGCACATATGCATGTAAACATACCTTTATTCACACACACACAAATTATTCCACATATTGGCAACAAACACTGAATATAAAAATTCCAACGACTTCTAACATCTGTCTTGGTCACCAGATGTTGTCAACCCTTAAGGTCTCAAGAGTGCGACATAAAGCCTCAGGTCTTAAGCACTCTTATCAATAACCCGCAGCTCATTTGTATAATGTGGGAACTCCTTAGCAGAGGAACCCACAAGCCGGCCCATCCATCATCAGCCGAGGTGTCACATTTACGTTCGATTTCAAACGAAACAAACAACCGTGACGTCACTGTACCAGAGAAGTGACGTCAGTTGAGTATAGTCATTCACCCTTACCTTTCCAAATCTCCCCTCAAAAAAAAAAAAAAAAAAAAAAAAGTTCCGACAGTTCAGACAACATCGCCAGGACCAACGCCCTATCGACAACCCGACGAAATGCGTTGAAATGGGGCTAGTTTAGTAGCCGCTAGTGCTAGCGACTTGTAGCCTACCCCTTTGTTTGCCCAATGCTAACGGAAAGCTAGTAAACTTGCTTTCAACTATCCTAGTATCAACACTTACTTGCCGGGCAAGTTAACTTAAAGCTAGCACTAAGGCCTACTGAACTAGTCCCGTGTCAACGAGGCCCTACGCCATAGACGCTTAGCTGCTTCCAGAACCATCACCTTTGACCTGTGTGCTAGGACAGCCCAGGCTGTCTCTTATAGTAACCGGATATCGAACCAAAGCCTTCATATTCGCGAATTGGACCCGATACCCGATGTGCCACGGCGATACACATCAGTGGTGTCATTAGTTATTCATTGATTTATTCATTTAATATTTTCATTTATCTATTTATTTATTCATTCATTTATCTATTAATTTATTTATTCATTTATGTATATTCATCTATTCATTTATTTATTCATTTGTATATATTCATCTATTCATTTATTCGTTTATCTATTCATTTATTCATTTATTTATTCATTTTTTTCTTCGACCCAAAGGCTTTCAAAGTCTTCCTCACAGATTCTTTAACCTTATGTATGAAATTCTCTCTCTCCTTCTTTCTCTCTCTCCCCTCTCTCTCTCTCTCTCTCTCTCTCTCTCTCTCTCTCTCTCTTCCTCTCTCATAACTTCTTGGAGACCATTTCAACAACGAAGAGAGGTTCACTAACTGCCTCATTTATTTTATTTTTTTTTTCTTCCATCCAAAGGCTTTCAAGGTCTTCCTCACAGATTCTTTATGTATGAAATTCTCTCTCTTCCTCTTTCTCTCTCTTCCTCTTTCTATCTCTCCCTCACCCCTTTCTCTCTCTCTCTCTCTCTCTCTCTCTCTCTCTCTCTCTCTCTCTCTCTCTCTCTCTCTCTCTCTCTCTCTCTCTCTCTCTCTCTCTCTCATCACTTCTTTGAGATCATTTCAACAACGAAGAGAGGTTCACTAACTGCCTCAATTTTTCGAGATAACTGCCTTTAGTTCAAAAGAGTTAGAGTAATAAGGTATTCCAACAGGAGATCTTTCGGTCCATAACTAGGTCCGGTGCTCTTGACTTAACTAACTCTAGGTCTTGACTAACCTGCCTCTAGATCTTGACTGATAGATTCCCATGAAAGTTTATAGACTCTCGGAGGATTTGTGAACCAAAGGTTTTGAAACACTGGTTCTCCTTTCAGTGTCATCATCATCATCATTATCATCTTCAATTGGGAGCATACACCAGGAAGCGCTTGGTGAGGAGGTGTTGGGGGGGGCTGCGAGGGGGCTGCGGCGGGAAGACTGTCAGGGGGGCTGTGTAGGGGGCTGTGGGGGGCTGTGGGGGGCTGTGGGGGGCCGTGGGGGCTGTGGCAGGGAGCTGTAGCGCCAGAGCGAGTGTTAGCGAGGGGACAATCGGCTAATAACGAGTGAGCGCGGCTGTGTGTCAAAGCCGAGGCGCCCACAAAGCTAATGTCCTCTGCCGTCTCCCCGACTTCTGAAACGCGACTCGCAAATGAAGTATGACAGGGTAAAGAGTGGGGGGGGGGTGGCAGGAAGAGGAAGAGGAGGAGGAGGAGGAGGAGGAGGAGGAGGAGGAGTAGGAAGAGGAGGAGGAGGAGGAGGAGGAGGAGGAGGAGGAGGAGGAGGAGGAGGGAGAAGGGGAAGGGGAAGAGGAGGAAGAAGAAGAGGAAATAAGGAGAAAGAGGAGGAGAAAGAGGAAAAAGAGAAAGGGGAGAGGAAGGGGAAGAGGAGAGGACGAAGAGAGGACGAAGAGGAGGACGAGCAGGAAGACGACGATGAGGACGAGAAGGAGGACGAGGAGGAGAACGAAGAAGAAGACGAAGAAGAGGACGAAGAAGAGGACGAGGAAGAGGAATAGATAGAAGATGATGAATAAGAGGACGATGAGGAGGAGGAAAGGAGATGACGAATAAGAGAACGATGAAGAGAACAAAAGAAAGGAAGAAGACAAGGACGAAGATGAGTACGAAAAAGAAGAATAGAAAGAAGAAAAGAAAGAGGACGAGGACGAGAAAGAGGAAGAATAAGAATATGCCTTTGTTTTGATTAAAGACGGACGATTCCATTCAGCCAGCTGTCCCTGAAAGCCTTCATTTATTCAAGTTTTTTACATTAAATTCGATTCAATTGATATATTTATCTGTTTACCGAATTTCTATCCATTTGTTTATTTTTTCACGTTTTTTTAAATCATTATTTCTCTTACTTATTCATTTGTTATCTATGTATCTTATCTATTTAGTATTTAATTTAATTTGATAAATGAATTTGTTATTTATTATTTATTCATCTATTTATTCTGTATCCGGCCTTGTTATGAACCGAAAGATCTTTGTCAGTAAGCTTTTCCAACATGTGTAATTCAACTTTTTTTTTTTTTTTGTTCTTCAACTCTCTATTTGGCCATCCCTACGACTCCAGGAGTACAAGCGCTGGAAAAGAAAGTACTAATACATTATAACTTCGATGCATTTTCGTTTCTCAACCAAATTATTTCATTCAGTCCAGAAAGATCGCTTCAACAGGGTCCAAGTCTTTTGTTCTTGCGATACTTCAAGATCTTTATTCTGGTTAATATAAATTGATTCTATCTGACTGAGGAAGACCCCTATGTTAAGTCTCGTTGACACAGGGCTAGTTTAGTAGCCGCTAGTGTTAGTGACTTGTAAACTAGTCCTCTACTTGTCCACTGTCAACGGAAAGTTAGACAACTTGCCTGCAATCTATCCAAGCGTCAGCACTTGCCCGGTAAGCTTGTAGTTAGCACTAGCGGCTCCTTAACTAGTTCCGTGGCAACGAGGCTATAGCCATGTTCTGGGTTTTATCTTAACTAACGTCTCTATCAAAATCTAGAAACTATGTCACTTTAACGCAATGGCGACGTCAAACGATCTTATTCGACTGAGGAACAGACTCAAAAAATTACCATCCCACTCCCACAAAATGGGAAGTGAAAAACCCTTGATGTGAGAAGTAAGAAACCATTGATAGGGAAAGCCCTGTCAATTGCGGCAAGCCTGTTTTATTTATTTATTTATTTATTTATTTATTTATTTATTTATTTATTTATTTATTTATTTATTTATTTATTTATTTATTTATTTATTTATTTATTTATTTATTTATTTATTATTTTTTTATTTATTTATTTATTTATTTATTATTTATTTATCTATTTATTTGTTTATTTATTTATCTATTTATCTATTCATTCATTTATTTATTTATTTATTTATTTATTTATTTATTTATTTATCTATTTATTTATTTATTTATTTATCATTTATTTATTTATTTATTTATTTATTTATTTATTTATTCATTCATTCATTCATTCATTCATTCATTCATTCATTCATTCATTTATTTATTTATTTATTTATTTATTTATTTATTTATTTATTTATTTATTTATTTATCTATTTATTTATTTATTTATTTATTTATTTATTTATTTATTTATTTATTTATTTATTTATTTATTTATTTATTTATTTATTTATTTATTTATTTATTTATTAATTAATTAATTATATCAATGGCGGGTGACGTGCATCATGTCTGGGTCAACGTGTTGGTTGTAGGTTCGGTTCAAATGATTATCAGCCTCGCACTTCGAAGCTCGAAGCCAAACAACTCCATTCAAAATCAAAGAATTGGTGTTCTAGTTAGACAATCGTTCAACGATCATCATTGAGCGCACGATCATCGTTTAGCGATAATCGCACTGAGCAAGACTGGTTCCTCAACTGAATGAAACTACTTGGACTTGTTATCACAGTGTTTAAATGATTTGCTCTTCATCCTAAATATTTGATGCAAGCAATAATTTACAAACCTTAGTCACATCCCTACGGACAAGAGGCACTTTTTTAACTGATCTCTCTCTCTCTCTCTCTCTCTCTCAAAAAAAAAAAAAAAAAAAATCATTCAATAAAATTATCCTTCCGATTCTAAGACTTCACATCTTCGGTACTACACTGTCTCCGAGGATAGAAGCGCTGGTTATTACTAACAAAATAGTCCTCTATTTTTCCTCCTTGACTCTATTCATACTCCCTTCCCTCCCTCCACAACAACCCCATTTCTCTAACTCCCCGAAAACCACCTCCTCCTATCACCCTCCCGCCTCTCCCACAGCCCCTCATTCACCCCCAACCCTAACCTCCCTCCATCCCTCCCACCTCCACTTTCCCTCCATTTCCTCCCTTTCATATCCAGACTCTTCATCAAACTGGCCCCAACCACTCCACTATTGCTCCATTCTCATTCTTCAACTCCCCGCCTCTCGCTTCTTTCCCAGCCCTCCTCCCGCCCCCTCATCCAAGCCCCTCCCCCCTTTCCCCTTCCCCTTCCTCCTTCCTCGCCCTCCCCTTTCCATCTTCCCTTTTACCACTTCTCCTTTTCCTCCCTTTTCAACTTCCGTTTTTCCTTCCTCCCCTTCCCCCTTCCTCTCCCTCCCCTTCCTCTCCTTCCCCCTTCCTCTCTCTCCCTCTTCCTCTCCTTCCCCCTTCCTCTCCTTCCCCCTTCCTCCCCCTCGCCCTTCCTCTCCTTCCTCTTTCCTTCCCCTCCTCCTTCTCTTCCCACTCCTCATTCCTACCTCTCCCAATTTCTCATCTTTCTTCTCCTCCTTCACCCCTTCCCCCCGTTCCCACCTCCCCCTGTACCCCTTCTTCCTTTTCCCCCTCTTCCTCCTCCCTCCCTCCTTACCCACCTCCTCACTAGACCACCAAGCCAGTGAATGACTCTATTAGTGAAGACTTCAAGCATAATGAAGAAGCTTAGACAGCTGCTCGGTCTGTGCCGTATTGTACCCAAGGGTATTAGGTCGTATTGTGCCCTATTGTGAGCCACTGTGTCGACAGAGTGTATCAGCGATTGTGTGGGCTGACTTTAGTGCCGCTTGATGAGGTGTCTGCGGTTCAGACCCACAGTTCGTATATCACCCTTGGTAAATGCGAGTAGGGTTAGGGAGATACGTGTGTGTACGCGTGTGAACGTGTGTGTACGTGTGTACGTGTATGTGTGTGTGCGTGAGCGTGTGTATACGTGTGCGTGTATATGTATGTACATATGTATGTACGTGTTTGTATGTGTGCACATGTGCACGCTTGCGTGTGTATGTGCTTCTGTGTATACATGTGTTTATGTGTATGTGTATGTATGTATGTGTGCGTGTTTGTACGTGTGAACGAGTGTGTTTGCGTGTGTATTTGTGCGTGTAGTGTGTTTATGTGTATGTGTATGTGTATGTGCTTTTGTGATTCACTATTGTCTTGGATCACGTGTTGGACTCGTGATCGACAGCTATTTCCCTCCCGGAAGAGAGCTCAGATCTCATATATGACAGATCTATGGGTAATGTGACCTTACACGCACACACACCCAACTCCCCCACCCACGAGAGTTGGAGTAACGACCCGCAACGCATGTGTATGTACGTAAGTGGATGTGTAAGTTTGTGTATATGTAAAGGTTCTATAGACGCCACACTCACTAACACCAAATAACTTGATTAATTCTGAGGACAGATATCGGGCTATACTATGCTGTGGCTAGCTGTCGGTATGTTTGGAACAATCCATGTTTGAGGAATTAATATGTTTTTAGTGTCTTTAAAGTCTGGCACAGAATGATCATAATTAACTTACAGTAAAAATGGTCTCACACTAAGCTACCATGCTACTTGTTTTTGCTACTTTGTTTGAGTAGAAACGACATGAGTTACAGTATTCTAGACTTCCGTAAGAACATCCCAGCAATGTGTCTAATTTTCGTCTAGGTTTAACTTCTCTTAGTTCGTCATTCAGCTTTTCGTTATATAACGGAAGAGTGATTTGAAAATTGGAAAAAAGGAACCGAAGTGGCTTCTACCCAAACGAAGTAGCAAAAGCATTTAGCATGCTAGCGAGAAATAGCTAGTGTGCCGCCAACTTAAGATATCGCTGGACAGTCATGGATAACTATCCAGAAAACTAATATATATATATATATATATATATATATATATATATATATATTATATATATATATATATAGACTCCCACTTTGAGTCTGGTGTTCCCACTTCTCCCTCCAACATGGATCCTAGGCTTCAGTTCTTCACTTATATATATATATATATATATTTATATATATATATATATATATATATATATATATATATATATATATATATCAAGGACTACTATTACACAGGAGAGACAATGCAGCAAATGTCACCAAGATGAGAAAACTCTTGGAGGAATCGAGTAAACCTGAGCATACCGTCCTCACATACTCGTACGGCTTATACCGTTCCTTGTATACTTGCGGCAAGTCTAACACTGCTCCTTATATTGATGGGCTAAAAATGTTCTTTAGCAATCAGATCACATATCAGATAGCAATCCCACAATATTTAAAATCTATAAAAAAAAAAAAT
>NC_134784.1:83923544-83924622 GCF_046742065.1 Oratosquilla oratoria | reverse complement strand
TTTCTATTTACACTTTTTGACGCCCCCTATCTGTTCCACATCCTCCCTTCCACTCACCTTTCTCGGTCGTTTTCCATCACACACTATAACTTTCGATATCTTCAATACGAATAAGTATATATGTATGTATGTTTGTATATATGTATGCATGTATGTATATACAAATATATATGTATATGTATATGTATATGTATATGTATATGTAAATGTATATGTATATATAATATATATATATATATATATGTATATTTATATGTATATGTATATGTATATGTATGTACCGGTATATATATATGTATATATATATATATATATATATATATATATATATACATATATATATATATATATATATATATATATATATATATATATATGTTAGATTTATGAATCCCTTCACCCGCCGTTGATAAGGTCAACCTATTTAATTTTCGTCTTCATATTATTTTCAGCATGACCCTTTCTACTTTGAACTCGCCTTACTCTTATGAAAAAAAAAAAAAAAAAAAAAATCGAGGTCCATAATCAGTCATCGTTAAAAAAAGAGAAAGAAAAAAAAAGTTTTCATCAGGACGCTCTCACTCTTCCTTCATACTCTCATGTTTGCAAGCTCCTTCTCTTCGGCTCTTTTTCGTGACATTTTTAATTCCAGACCTTCTTATCCATGACTCATCTTCCAGACCTTGTCTCATTCTCTTCCAAAGATCTTATTAACTTTTGTATTTATCCTAAGCTTTCTTCGGGAACCTTTTACTTTGAGGCTCTTCAATATATCCTTAAAAAAATAAAAAATGAAGAAAAAAACGCTAGGAGATGCCTACCTTGTGTGCTCTGACTTCTAGAGCAAGCAGAAGTCACTGGGAGATGTTGAATTCTTCCACGGGTCCTCCTCCTCCTCCTCCTCATATTCCTCCTTCTCTTCCTCCTCCCCCTCCTCCTCCTCCTCCTCCTCCTCCTCCTCCTCCTCCTCCTCCTCCTCGAAAACATTTTCTTTTAAGTCTTTACTCTCAAGTTCAAGACCTTTACTCTTCAGCGCGAATTGAATTCAAGACTCCTCACTGTTTGAGGTCTTCGGCAA
>NC_134784.1:83908544-83918544 GCF_046742065.1 Oratosquilla oratoria | reverse complement strand
CGTAGTGGTAGTGGCGGTGATTCTAAGAGAGGTGGTGACATTTGTAACGTTGTTGGTATTGCTTGTGTTAGCGGTAGGATTATTAGTGAAGATAGTGTCCAGTAGCTACACTCCTACACTCCCTCTCTAATCTCAATACAGGAACTGTCACTCATCTCTTGATTCTTTCTAGAAATATTTTCTATATTTTGTAAGGGTTCTGCATCGTCCGAATTAATTTTAGTGACGTTGTTTGTCAATGTCATCATATCTTTCCATAGATGTATAGAAATTTCTATTGCGTTTGCCCACCAACCATATGCTCTTTTTGCCATATAATTTATGTTATCGCTGATTTTCAGAGTTGTCTTCACAATAGCATAATATATTTTTTTCTTGTCTCATCTGGGTGTGTTTCATGTTTCATTTTAAATTTCCTCATTCATATTTGTTTCACAGATTCTATGAAAGTTTCTTAAGTCTATTGTGTTAAAAGCTTCATCCAAGTCCATATATGAACGGAACAACATCCTTCTTCCTTCTTGTATATGACATATATGACATATATGACATTTAGTCTTTTAGATATGAACGTGTTTGTGTCATTCACCATGGTCTTGGATCATGTGTTGAACTCGTGTGTGTGTGTGTGTGTGTGTGTGTGTGTGTGTGTGTGTGTGTGTGTGTGTGTGTGTGTGTGTGTGTGTGTGTGTGTGTGTGTGCGTGTGTGTGTGTTTGTGTTTGTGTGTGTGTGTGTGTGTGTGTGTGTGTGTGTGTGTGTGCGTGCGTGCGTGAGTGCGTGCGTGTGTGTGTGTATGTGTGTGTGTGTTTTCGTAGGTCCTCCTGTATATGTATACTCAGTACTATGTGTTTGAGCTGAATGCACTCGCCTATATATACCACTGCTTGCATATACAACACGTGCACACACATACCCCTACATAGACATTTTCTCTTCACCCTGATCGTATTTAGTACCCGACAAAACTTTATAGGGTGAAGGAAGGGAAAAAGTGTGAGGGGAAGCGGGGGGGGGGGGCAACCAAACCACATATACATCATCCAGGGCAAGAGAGTCGGGGGGATGGGGTTGATCACAAATATACATTGTTAAAAATATATCCTAAGTTGTTCTTTCTTCTTGTGCTCAGGGACGTGGTTTGAATGGAGGGGAGGGGAGGGGAAGGTGCGCAAGGTGAACTGCGTGAAGAATCCAAAATGGATGAAGATAGTGGAAGAGAAGAGTCAGGTGGAGGATAAGTGGAGATTTAAAGGAATCTTGAATAATTCTTAAGTTCACTTGAGAAAGAATGACTTCTAGAGTATTAAATTCCCCCACTCTACCTTGTTCCTCTCACCCTCTGCCTATCTCTCTACTCTATTCTTTCAGACCTGATTAAAATCGCCTTTTATGAAACTGAACAAAACTGTATGTTTAGAATGCTCTCGAGTTAAATCTTAACTCATTCGGAAAGAGGTTTTAACCCTTATAAGGTTAAAAAAGTAAAATGTCACTTAAACGTTTGTGAAGATCTATCTCAAGTGAATAAAGCTATTACGTAGCAGACATAGTATGCTTGAGATTTGCATATAAATGCCAAGTGGTTAATCGAAATAGTTATGGCATTTTGACATATAATAAGGTTTCCTTTGTATGAATACAATCGAGTGGCAGCAGTCAGGACAAGTATATACAACTATGGTTAAGAATTCATCAATTAAGGACATACGTCAGGGAGCGTTTTGCTTCTCTCACACTCCGCTATAAGATAGAAAATGAGCCCCGAAGTCCATTTTTTGTAATGGAAAATGGACTTTTCTCATAAATACGGACCCGCTCACTGAAAACACTATAATTTTTTCCTGTTTGTAACAGACAACATATCAACATTTATTTATAAGTACAGTATTTATAAGTATTATTTATAAGTATTTAAACGTATAACCTAACCTAATGACAATGAGTTACAAATTTTAATGGAGGGTACATTTTATACGGGGGAGTCCATTTTCCACTGTGGAAAGTGGACCCTGCTGGCACCAGTCACCACGGTGGCTATTGAATGAACAACATCCTCTGCCCCTTACCATAACAAAATTAATGAAATGGGTCATGTATTTTGATACGTGGAGCACGAGGGAGAGTTGCCTTTTGTTTGAATGAAATTACCTGGCGTTATACAAGTCGAAGAAATGTTTCATAATTTTAAACTTTTTGCTGTGGAATGGGTTGGGGTTGGGAAGTTCCCTCACACGAAGAGAATTGCTTAACGGAATCTAAAAAAATACATACATATATACATATACCAAAGGCTTTTTCCCCTTACACGGGGGGGTAGCCAAAAAGAAAAAGGCATAGAAACCACTCCCACTCATTCCATTTCCTATATATTCCACTCCCCTCCACCCTCCTCCATCCCTCTTATATTGGCACCTCCTGGATGACGGGTCATCCCTGCATCATATCATATCTTAATTGTGTCAGAAAGAACGCATTAAGTATTCTCTCCCTAAATTCGTACGACACAAATACAGGGTTAACCAAATGTTTGTTTAAGTCATCATATTAAAACAGCAGGGTAAGAATCGTAGTAATGAATTTAAATTGTGCAAATTCAGGTTTAAGAAGGAAATAATCAAGAACTAGTTTACCAATAGAGTGGTTAGCAAATGGAATAGAATTTGTACTTATGTAGTGAGCACTGAAACAATTGCCTCTTGTAAGAGAAGATTAGATAACTTTATGCATATGGATGACAAGTAGTCAGGAACATAAAACTGCTTCGTGTAGGTCTTACAATGTCCTGCAGACTCCTCTATTTTTATGTTTTATGTTCCTAGAGACGGAGTCCACTGGAGTTTAATCGAGGCCAACTAGCCCCTAATCATTGAAGTGAACGGATTGAAAAGATAAAAGATAACGTTAAGCATTGAATAGAAATAATGCGGAACGCATGTAATGAAAAAGAAAATTAATGTAGAGGAAGTTAAGGAAGAGAGAAGAAAAATAAATGCCATGAAACAGTGGAGAGAGAAAGAGAGAGATAATGGTTGTAATAAAATGAAAAAAGAGAGAAGAAGGAGATGGAGATAATAGATAACGAATCAGAAAAGAGGATGAGAGAAGAAAAAAGGGAAGGAAATGAGGAAAAAGACTAATTTAATGAAACTGAAAAGAGAGGATAGAACGTGGTGCCAGAAGTGATCCTGCTGACGGAAGTGCTTCGCTTTTGCAAAATCCTTTGTATGCTTCGAATTGATATTCATTAGCAATGCATCTAATTATGTTTTTTTTCATGTCCCAATGCAATTCCATGGTGTAATTGGAAAAAATCAAGATAATCTTAGCCTCTTATGTAAACACTAAACACTATTGTAAGGCATATATATACAGCATGTATATTTTACATACATACATACATCCATAGGTATATATATATATATATATATATATATATATATATATATATATATATATATATATATATATATATGTATATATATATATGTATATATACACATATATATATATATATATATATATATATACTCCATTTAATAAGTAATAAGAAAATGTCAGGAGAGACATTAGATATGATTTGATCAAAATACTACGTCATGGTGAAGTACACATACATATATTCTATAAAATGATTAACTGGCAACTTTCTATATTTGTAGGTCTGAGTGCAGCGGTGAACGTGGTGAAACCAGTCTGATTCGGTTTGCCGATCTGTGAACACTTGTCAAAATGCAGGGAAACATGGAGCAATATTACGCCATCAAAAGTTGTATTAAACTTTTAAGAAAACCAAATAAGAAGCTTATGGAATGTTAAAGGAGGCCTATGGGGATGAACAGATGAGCCAAGAAAGTTTCTATCGGTGGTTTAACAGATTTTCTGAAGGAAATGAACAGGTTGAGGATGAACCCAGATCTGGAGCACCGAAAAGTGCACGCAAAGAGGAAAACATTGAGGAAGTGCAAAGGTTAGTGATGCAAAACCATCGAATATCTATGAGAATTATATCTGAAGCTGTTGGTATTAGTATTGGCACAGTAGAGACAATTCTGACCTAAGATCTGAAGCTCCACAAAGTCTGTGCCAAGTTCGTGCCAAAGATCCTCTCCGACGACCAGAGGCGGTTTCGTGTTGAATGTTGCCCTAACATTCTCGAAGTAATAGAGGATGATTCGGGTTTCCTGAATAAGATAGTGACTTGCGACGAGAGTTGGGTGTTCACCTACCACCCTGAGAGCAAACGTCAGAGTGCTCAGTGGAAGCACGCGACCTCCTCCAGACCAAAAAAGGCAAAGATGAACAGGTCGCAAGAGAAGGCCATGGTCATTCCTTTCTTTGACTCCCAGCAGTTCATTCACATTGAATGGGTTCCTCAGGGTCAAACCGTCAATAAGGAATATTATCTTACTGTTCTGAAAAGGTTTAGGGAGAAGATGAGGAAGAAGAGGCCTCATTAGTGGAGGAGTGGTCAGTGGTGGTTCCACCAGGACAATGCACCATGCCACAAGTCAACGCTGGTGACCACCTGGATGGCCGACAGGGGAATGAAAGTGGTACAACACCCACCCTACAGCCCTGACCTAGCCCCTTGAGACTTCCTCCTCTTCCCACGCATGAAAGACAGCCTCAGGGGAACCAGACTCCAGTCAACAGAGGAGCTGAAAGAGGCATCGGAAAGTTACCTGAAGGGACTACTGAAAAAGGACTTTGAGGAGATTTTCCAGGATTGGGAGAGACGCATGTAGAAGTATGTTGATACGAGAAGCAATTATTTTGAAGGAGACATAGTTTTGTAAGCTTATGAAAATAGTGTCTCTCCTGACATTTTCTCATTACTTATTGAATGGATAGACTTCTTGTAAAATGTAATTAATGGTCCTATCTACATCTATATTAGCAAAGAGGGCCTCAACATCGAGAGATGCTATGTCCCCCTCTGTATTGGCACCTTTGAGTATGGATAGGTAGTCCGCCGCAGACTCAATACAGTAATCTTTAGGAATAAAAGGAGCCAGGAGGGAATACAATGTTTTTGCTAAAGGTAGGAATGATGATGATGATGATGATGATGATGATGATGATGATGATGATGATGATGATGATGATGATGATGATGATGATGATGATGATGATGATGATGATGACGGTGATGATGATGATAACGACGACGACGATGATGATGATGATGATGATGATGATGATGATATTGATTATGGTGATGGTATTAGAGATGATGTTAATGAAAGATCTTATATAGATATAAAAAATAAACTGCTAAGTTGTTGGGGAGGAGAGAGAAAACAAGGGCACTATGTTGGTTTCAGGAGAAATTCGAGATAGCGCCGAGAGGCAAAAGAAACTTGAGACCTTGTGGTCGGGTAGAAGTAAAAATAGAAGATATAAAATAATAAAATATAAAGGAGGGAACAAAGGAAAATATAAAGAAGAATGAGTAAAGATAAGCTCAACATCTTCAGCGTGAGGTCATATGTTCACTCGAAGAAAATACAATGTATGTATATATATATATATATATATATATATATATATATATATATGTATATATGTATATATTTATATACGAGTATATGTATATATATGTATATATATATATACATTATATATATAAATATATATATATATATACATATATATATATTCATATATATATATATATATGAATATATACATACATATATACAGTATATATATATATATATATATATATATATATATATATATATATATAGTCACAAAATAGTGTAATGGTGTTAATATTCATCCCACCCTAAACTAAATAGTCTCTCTGATGTTAAATAGAATAAAATAATTGAAAAATATTGACATGTGAGGGAATTCAGTAAACTTTAACTCTTGATTAAAGTCGCCAAGAGTTTGCCAGAACATATTCTATAAGGGGCGCTATCGTATACTGTCAATAAGTCAGAAAGAAGTCGGGATATTGATCCACGTTTCCTTTTGGACCCAATTTGATAATAAAAAGAAAACAAGTGAAAGTACGAGTAAACATGAAGTAATCGTCTCATGTTGTCCAGAAATTAACATGAGTGTAAAATATCGGGGGGCATCCCGTAGATTTCTTTAAAATCAGGTCCTGTGTCTCTAGCTTGCAATGATCAGTACAGGAAGAAAAATAAAACAAAATAGATAAAACAAATAATAAATGATAATAACGATGACGAAAAAATAACATACATTTTTTTAAGAGGTTAATGTGTGTGTTTGGGGTGTGTGTGTGTGTGCGTGTGTGTGTGTGTGTGTGTGTGTGTGTTTTACCTAGTTGTATTTATGTAGTTGTATTTTACAGGACAAGAGCTATGCTTGTAGTGACATGTTTTCGTATCTCTCTGCATCCAGTTTGTTCTTAAAATTTTGTATAGTTTTGGCACTCACTGTTTCTCCATTTAGTTTGTTCCAGACATCAATCACTCTAATGTGGGAAGCTATTTTTTTTTTTTCAGATCTCTTCTGTAACTGTCCTTCTTTAGTTTCTTTTCGTGTCCTCTTGTTTCTCTTCTGCCCCATTTCAATATGTCGTCATCAAGAGTTTCCATCCCTTTCATAATTCTGTAAGTAGTCAAAAAATCACCTCTTTCTTTTCTTTGTTCCAGTGTTGTTAGATAATTTCTCCAATATTTGTTCTTATGTCGAATTTGATAGTGTAGGAGCCATTTTTGTCGCTGCTCTTTGAACTCTTTTTAGATTTCTTTTGTTTTGTTTTTTGTGCTAGGTGCCCATAGCGTTGCAGCATATTCTAGTTTAGGTCTTATTTGTGCAACCACTATTTTCTTTACCATTTCTTCATCCATGAAGTTGACGGCCACTTTCATTGATGTTTATAAATTAAAAGTCACTCCAACTAGATTATTGACATGTTTGTCAGGCCGTCAAATCACTTCAGATAATCACCCAGGTCCCTTTCTGAATCGACTTTTATGATTTCCTTGTTACCAAATTTATATTGACCCGATATTCTATTTTTGCTCTTTCCAAATTCCATTATACTACATTTCTTAATATTAGATTTCATTTCACACCTCTGACTCCATTCCCATATTTTGTCCATGTCTTCTTCTTGTAGCGATCTGCAATCTTCTTCTTTGCCTACTCTCTTGAGCATTTTGGTATCGTCAGCAAAGAAGTTCATGTAACACTTCACTCCCTCATCCATATCATTTATATATATGGTAAACATTAAAGAAGCCGAAAAAGAGCCTTGCTGGACGCCGCTTATTACATCTTCCCAGTTCGAATTTTTGTCTCTAAGAACCACTCTCATTTTTTTTCCATTTAAGAAATCCTTCATACATTCCAGTAGCTTACCTTGTATTCCTCCTATTATTTCAAATCTTCTTATTTACTTTTTATGTGGTACTTTATCAAAAGCCTTCTTCAAGTCCAAGAAGGAGCAAACTGCCCAGCCATCTCTTTCTTGTAATATCTCGATTAATCTCAAGTAAAAAATATATTAAGTTTGTGGTAACACGATCTTTCACTTCTAAAGCCAAATTGCTTAGGGATTAATATTTTATTCTCTTCCAAGTGTTTGATTTATTTCATTCTGATGAATTTTTTGCATATTTTTGCTACTGTGCTTGTAAGGATACTGGTTTGCAGTTTGTAGGATCTTCTTCTGTTTCCTCCTTATATATTGGTACTATGTTTTCATCTCTCCAATCTTCCGGTGAGTATGTGTGTGTGCATCTATATGTGCGTGTGTGTGTGTGTGATTATATTCAGATGAAGTCACACTCAATAAAAACAAGTTATCGAACGATCAAGACCGTATATTGTCCAAAAATTTAGTAAATTTACTTGGCAGCAGCCTCATCAACATGTTAAGCACCATCGTCTCGAAAATATAAAATATTATGGGAATCATGCGGCTTTCACTTTCTTTTCCTTGTTTGTTTCTAGAACCATATATATATATATATATATATATATATATATATATTATATTATATATATAAATATATATATATATATATAATATATATGTGTGTGTGTGTGTGTGTGTGTGTATATATATATATATATATACATATATATATGTATGTATATATATATATATATGTATATATATATATGATTGATTGATTGATTGAAGTTCACAGCACCTTCTGCGTTCACGACTTTTTTGATGAGTAGTTCTACATTCATGATGGAAACGGTGAGCAATGGGTAGCTCCCATAAAAGTCCGAAAGACATAGAAAGATCTTGTAGATGAAAAACACTTTATTATAACAGCCTTTTGACCTACATAGGTCAGGTTCTGGTACAGGCAAATAAGGGAACAGGTTATATACGGAACTAAGGTACAGAATGGAAGAAAAGGAGGAACGTGATTGGTCGAGGCTGGCCAATAGGGATCTAGGCATTGACCTGGGATCCCGCTTACGAACCTGCCTGAGCCGTACGCCGTTCGTCTTCTTCTCTAACAATTTTATAAATGTTTTGAAAGTTTCTAAGACTAGGAATTATGTACATATCGGTGATTTGAGAGTTCACCTTAGAAGAGATCTACCCTGAAGGCAGCCCACCAAAAATTGACATTCCAAAAGTTTCCTTGCAGGCCCTTATGGAACTCTGCACGAAAGAGGCCCCTTTTATTTCACCCAATGGCAGAATGTTCGCGTTATTTTGCCAATTTCTTTATGGGTCGCATAGAAAGAGACGTCTTCTCCATCCAACAGAAGCTACGAATCTACGCCAGGTATATCGATGACATCTTCGTATTGGCTAAAGATTATGACGAATTACGGCACCTCCACCATTGCCTTCAAGAGGCATCGGGACTCAGTCTCTCTGTAGAAAACAGTTCAGACGGATATTTTACTTTCCTCGATATTTTAATTAACCTGCAACCGCATGGATTACACACTAAAGTATTCTGTAAGCCGACCAACCCAGGACTTTGCCTCAACGGAAGGAGTGAGTGCCCTGACAGGTACAAACGCGCCACAATCTCCGCGAATGTGAGGATAGCACTCACACATTGCAGTAGCTGGCAGACCGTCCATGAGGATTTAGAATGAGCCATCCAGGTCCTCGTGAATAATGGATATTCTAACACAGAAGTCTCCGAAGCCATCAACATCCAGCTTGACAGGTGGTACAACAAAGATAATACCGCAACATCTACAGGATACCATTTCCGTCTGTACTACCGTGCATACATGAACAGCCAATACTAAGAAGATGAAAGAGTCCTTAAGAATATAATTTCCAAATATGTAGAAACCACCAACAAGGACGACAGACTGAACATCACAACCATCTACAAAAACAAGAAAACACATCACCTCCTAAAAAAAAAAAAAAAAAACAGCCCCAAAACTGATATCCCAGAGCTTCAACGTAGCCATCTAGTGTATGAATATAAATGCCTTTCAGGGAATTGTGCAGCCCTGCATTCTACGTAAATTGGAGAAACCACTGCGAAGCTCTCCAGGCGCCTCACACTCCACCTATCAAACGGAGCTCCAAAGAAGCACTCAGAAGAGGTTCATGGGGGTTAGTCTGACTAGAGAAATGCTAGTCGAAGGAACTTCCATCCTGCATATTGAAAGAGATTACTCCCGTCTACGTATATTGGAAGCCCCTTATATATATATAAAAAAAAACTTCTCCCAACTCTCAAATCACCGATATGTACATAATTCCTAGTCTTAGAAACTTCCAAACCATTTATAAAATTGTTGGAGAAGAAGACGAACGGCGTACAGCTCAGGAAGGTTCGCAAGCGGGATCCCAGGTCAATGCCTAGATCCCTATTGGCCCGCCTCGACCAATCACGTTCCTCCTTTTCTCCCATTCTGTACCTTAGTTCCGTATATAACCTGTTCCCTTCTTTACCTGTACCAGAACCTGAAGATGACCTATGTAGGTCGAAAGCTTGTTATGATAAAATGTTTTTCATCTACAAGAACTTTCTATGTCTTTCGGATAACTTTTATGGGAGCTACCCATTGCTC